>NC_088414.1:36508357-36670857 GCF_034236695.1 Oncorhynchus nerka
CCGAAAGCGCCGAGAATTTGACGAAGTGAAGAAATACTCCATTGACCGAGGCATCTTCAGGGGATTCAAATACCCAAACGAGCTCAGGATTCTTCACCAAGGAGCCTTGCGACACTTCAAAACTCCTGAAGAGGCAAAACGTTTTTTGAAAGACAATCCTGGCCAATGAGAAACAGACTAATGACTAAATGCGATTAATGCCATTACTAAAGGAGGTAAGACGACATATAGCCGATATCCAGAGACCCACCCCCTAAATGTCATTATAGCCGTCCAATTTATATTTATTTTCCTTTAACTGAGAGGGATGGGCTGTATAGCCTAACCTAGGCCTACTAATGTTTCAGCCTACTTTTATTTCCCTGTTTTTTTGTTGTTGCTATTATTACCTGGGGTTCCCTATGTCCCTTGGGGGAGGTATATGTAGGCTGGGCTATTGATTTTATTTTTCTCCCCTCTTTTACTGTGGTCTGGACGAGGGCAACTGTGTTATTTACTCAATGCGGGGTGGAGAGGATGAGGCATTTCTTTGGTGGGGAGAGGGAGATGTTGTGCGTTGCTAACTGCTCCCGGTTTTTGTTTTATTCGGAACACAGAATTGAGACTGAGCGGGGTAATAGATCCAACAGGATGTGTCGAGTTGTTTGGGAACTCGGCTGGGGTGTTCAGAGATTATAATTTTATGTACACCATTTATTTTCCCTTTATGTGAACGCAGCTGTAATTACTATCCACTTTTACCCAGCGATGACTTGCACTAAAGTTCGATTACTGCTCGATGACGATGACTAGTACCTTAAATCTATTGACATGGAACTGCCATGGTCTAGGGCATGCAATAAAACGAAAAAAGATACTATGTGCTCTAAAAAAGGAAAAAGCAGACATCGCGCTATTACAGGAGACACACCTCTGTGATGCTGAACATGCCAAACTCCGCAGAGCTTGGGTGGGACAGGTGTATTTCTCATCTTTCAAATCAAACAGTAGAGGCACAGCCATACTTATCCATAAAAATGTTCCATTCATAATTGACAAAAACATATCTGATCCGGAGGGGAGATTTATTTTGATAACTGGGTCACTATATGGTAAACCAATTACTATATTAAACATATACGCCCCTAACACAGATACTCCTGCCTTCATGTCAAAAATTATAACCCTGTTCAATGAGCATTGTGTCTCCTTTGGCGTGGTGGCCGGAGATTTTAATTGTACCCTTAACCCAACCCTAGACAAATCATCTCAAGTCCCCACCACAAATCCTAGATCTGCAAAGATGTTGAACTCTCTTACTAAAGAGATGGGACTGATAGATATCTGGAGAGAGAATAATAGCTCATCTATGGACTATACATACTACTCTAATGTCCATAACACCTACTCCCGTATAGATTAAATTTTTATCCCAAAGAAAAAATAAATTCAGCCACTTGTACAATCGGACCCATAGCACTTTCAGATCACGCCTTTGTCCACCTCCGCTTTGACCTCTGCAAAAACATCCTGAGGTCAAAGAGCTGGAAATTCAACACCTCCATGCTATCAAATGACGTGTTCCATACATTGGTAACTACATGGATAGACAACTACACACACGACAATAAAGATTCTCCTGTTTCTCCGGCCACAATGTGGGACGCTGCTAAAGCCACACTAAGAGGTCATCTAATTGCATATGCTTCCTCTAAGAAAAAAGCAATGGAAGCACACAGGCTAGATCTTGAGAGGGAGCTGGAATGCTGTGTAAAAATACATAAACAATCCCTAGACAGCACCTCCTGGAGTCATCTTAAAGCAGCCAAAGCCAAACTGAATTTGGACTACACTCGAGAGATAAAAAAAAAAGAAGTTTTCTTTACTAAACAGAAATACCATGAGTATAGCAATAGGCCCAGTAGATTGCTTGCTTACCACTTAAAAAAGGAGCAGTCAGAGCGTACAATCATGGCTATCCGAACAGCAGAGGACGAGGTCACATATGACCCAAAAAAGATCAATTTAACTTTTCATGATTTTTACTGCAAACTATATACCTCTGAGAGAAAACACACGGAGGCAGAACTCCAATCTTTCCTAGAGGGAATCTCGCTACCTAAACTATCAGAGACCGACCAAGAAGATCTCAACTCCCCCTTCACTCCTGAGGAGATCCTGGAGGCAATTACCTCCATGCCACCTAATAAGTCCCCAGGCCCAGATGGATTCCCCAGAGAGTTCTATAAAGCTTTTTGGCCCCAGCTCAGCCCTATCTTCATGCCAATGCTGGAGGATTTTTGCAAAAACTGAGTTCTCCCAGACTCAATGCACACAGCTCGCATTACAGTGTTGCTAAAAAAGGACAAGGACCCCCTATCCTGCTCGTCCTTCCGGCCCATAAGCTTGTTGGATTTCGACTATAAAATAATTACCAAATTGCTCGCCAAAAGACTAAACACTCTTCTTCCCAAAATAATAAAAGCGGACCAAACTGGATTTATTAGAGACAGATACTCTTCTGATAACATTCGCCGTCTTTTTGATATTATTGATCAAGTAAACGCACAGAGGACCCCTGTCCTGCTGGCTTCACTGGATGCTGAGAAGGCGTTTGACAGGATGGAGTGGAGCTTTCTGTTTTCAGTCTTAGAAAAGTTCAATATGGGCCCAAATTTTATTAAATGGATCAAATCACTATACTCTCATCCAAATGCCATGGTGACTACTAATGGACTGAACTCTGACAGATTCCCTCTGGAACGGGGCACAAGACAGGGGTGCTCGCTCTCCCCGCTGCTCTACTTGTTGGGGGCGGAGCCTCTGGCAGAGCTGATAAGGAGCAATCCAAGTATTATGGGTGTTTCTGCAGGTGGCCTGCAGCACAAGATTTCGCTTTACGCGGATGATGTCTTGCTCTACATATCCAACCCTGAGAAATCCCTCCCTCTCATTTTAGACACAATTGCTCAGTATGGCAAGTTTTCAGGTTATAAGATCAATTTTAACAAATCCACTGTCTGCCCTCTCAATATTACACTCACCAGCTCTATGAAGACACTTTGTCCTTTCCAATGGAAAACACAGGGGTTTCAATACCTCGGGATCTTCATAACACCAGATCTGAATAGCCTTTTTAAGGAAAATTATCTTCCACTCCTGGATCGAATCAAGAACGATCTCCAAACCTGGATCTCCCTCCCAATTAGCTTAGTAGGAAGAATTAATGTAATCCGTATGAACGTCCTCCCTAGACTGAACTACTTATTTCAGATGCTCCCATGCTATCTCCCAGTTTCCTTCTTCAAAACAACTAACCAAAGCATCACCAAATTTATATGGGGCAATAAAAAACCTAGGATCAAGTTTTCCACTTTATCAAAACCTGAATCTAAAGGTGGTCTTGCCCTTCCCTCCCTTCAATTGTACTACTGGTCTGCCCAAATCTGCAACATGCTAACATGGATCACAAACAGACAAGAGTCAACGTGAATTCAGATAGAAGCCCAATCCGGTGGTTCATTGCCCTTAAGCTCAATTATATTAATTAATAACTTTAGTGAAGTGGGCAACATAGCCAAAACCTTTGTGATTTACAGCACCCTACTAGCGTGGAGGGACTGTAAGAAATACCTGGGCATTTCCTCCCAAATATGTTCTCACTCGCCTATAGTAGGCAACCCAGACTTGCCAAAAGCCCTGAGGGATGCCAACTTTAATCTTTGGCATACTCTAGGAATCAGGACCTTTTCAGACCTATTTCATCAGAAAACCACTACACTGAAATCCTTTCAAGAGCTCTGCAGTGAAATCGATGTGCCAAGATCCCATTTTTTTTTTTAAATATCTTCAAATTAGACATGTAATTTCCTCATTTACCTCCAAGAGGCGGTTTAGAACTCAGTTGAATGAAGTTGAAACCCTTCTTGTCACAGCACAATCCATTAAAGGCAAAATATCTTACATCTATAGACTCCTTTCTGAGAAAGGAAGCTCCTCCTTTACTCCTTTGAAAATAATCTGGGAAAAGGACCTTGGTCTGATTATCAGTGATGAGTTATGGGCGGAGGTTTGCGACAGGGTATACTGCTCCTCTACCAGTGTAAAAATGAAAGAATCTAATTACAAATTTTATTATACTCCTTTGAGACTCCATAGAATGAAAACAGATATGTCTCCTAACTGTAAAAGATGTGCCTCTGAAAGTGGAACCTATATGCATGTATTTTGGAGCTGTAGGGAGATTGCCAGATTCTGGCAATCTGTACATACTGCTGCACAGAAAATACTAGAGGTACAGTTTGATATGACCCCGTGTATCTATCTTCTTAATGCCCAGCAGGACTTTGTTCTTGATCCTGACAGAGAAAATTTGCTTATGACTATTACATACTTTGCTAAGAAATGTATTCTTCTATTGTGGGCCTCTAATACCCCTCTTACATTTAAAATGTGGATTGACCAGATTGTTGACTTTCTTCCTCTTGAAAAGCTCACTTATGACCTCCACAAGAGACAGCCCAAGTTTGATAGACTCTGGTCTCCACTATTCAACTATATTTCAAACTGGACATAGTGAACGGGGTGATTAGGGAAATGCGCAGATACATGTTGTGTAAGGTACTGTAAAACCTAAAAACGAATTATTGGCCCGTCGTCTCAGCGAATGCTTGACATAGCTGATAAGAACCTTGATAGTGCTGCTGCAAGTGGTTTTTTTGTATGTTTTTTTGTGTGTTTGTATGTATGTACGTATTTTAATTTAGTTTTTGTATGTATGTATGTATGTATGTATGTATGTATGTATGTATGTATGTATGTATGTGTATGTTATTGTATGTATGTATGTATGTATGTGTGTATGTATGTATGTATGTATGTATGTATATGTATGTATATGTATGTATATGTATGTATGTATATATGTACCAATGTATGTTTGTAAAATATATAGATTAAGAAAAATAAATGCTTTTATTTGACTTTATCATTCATTTTAAATGTATTTTAATTTTTTCAAATTGTATTATTATTTTTTGACTTTTTCTTTTTTTAAAGCCTGTCACATCTGTGAATGTGGAATGTGTTTTGTTGGTTGATTGAAAAACAAGAAAACGTAATAAAACTTTAAATTGAAAAAGAAAAAAAATCTGACACAGCGGTTGCATTAAGAACCAGTGTATCTTTAATTATATGTAGAACATGTATCTTTCGTCAAAGTTGTTGATGAGTATTTCTGTTATCTGGTGTAGCTATCTATAATCCCTCCGGATATTTTGGAGGCATTTCTGAACATGGTGTCAATGTAAACAGAGATTTGTGGATATAAATAGGCATATTATCGAACAAAACATAAATGTATTGTGTAACATGTCATATGAGTGTCATCTGAAGAAGATTATCAAAAGGTTAGTGATTCATTTTATCTCTAATTCGGCTTTTGTGACTCTATCTTTGGCTGGAAAAAATGGCTGTGTTTTTCTTTTGATTTGGTGGTGGTCTAACATAAATATATATTGTGTTTTTGCTGTAAAACATTTTAAAAATCGGACATGACGGGTACATTAACAAAATGTTTATCTTTCATTTGCTGTATTGGACTTGTTAATGTGTGAAAGTTAAATATTTCTAATGAATATTTTTGAATTCCCCGCGCCACCTTTTCAGCTGAATGGGAGGGGGGGGCTTCTATCCAGAGCTTCTATCCAGAGCCCTGTGCTGCCCTGTGGACAACCAGAGAGGGCTTCTGAAGAAGGAGAAGCTCAGCTCAGCTGCTCAGTTCCTACAGCTCCCCTTGGAGGATGCGCACATGAGCAGGACCAGGAGGAGGAACATTGGAGGAGAGCAGGAAGAAGGATACTGGCGGAACTACAGGGTCAGGATTGATTTAGGCTCACTGAGACAGAGCTGGAGCTGGAGACAGCCAGATTTCAGACCCTGACCCTGGCAGGGAGACTGTGGTGTGAGGGAGGGAGGGGAGACATGCTGTCGATAAACGGGTTTTGAATTAGCCTGTGTACCAGTCTGTTTAGCAATGACACAGACTACAAGGAATGGAATGTTTGCTAAACAGGCTGGTACACAGGCTAGTGGAATGTTAGCTAAACAGGCTGGTATCCAGGCTAGTGCAATGTTAGCTAAACAGGCTGGTACTCAGGCTAGTGGAATGTTAGCTAAACAGGCTGGTACCCAGGCTAGTGGAATGTTAGCTAAACAGGCTGGTACCCAGGCTCTGACTTCATTTCCGGTCACAACTTGCAGACTTGTTTTCGAGTTGCTGTGCGTTTTGTTGCCAACCTATTTTGCTGCCTGACAACTTTACGGTTTTTACTTTTTAATTACCGTTTATATATATATATATATTTTTTTCCTCAACTTTTTCACTCTGGACGCTTTATCTGGACACGATTCATCAGGACCTCCAACAGCCGAAGCTAAGTAGTAACATTAACATGATGCCTTCTAATTGCAGTCGCTGTACTCGCCTTACGGCGAGGATAGCTGTGCTACAAGCCCAGCTTCAGACGCAATCGTTAGGCAAGGGTAATTTCAGTGTAGGAAAGGATGAAACAGCGTCTGTGCCACCAGTAAGTACAGATAGTAGTATAAATCCCCTGGCACAGTCCCCGCAGCCGGACAACTTTCTCACGGTTTCTGTAAGGAAATGCTGTAGGAACACTCAACCGGTGTCGCTCATTCAGCCGACAGAAACTTTCAACCGGTTTTCCCCATTAAGCAGCCAGTCAGAGTCAGAGGCCGAGTCTTCTCTGGTCTCTACTCCTCCCGTTACGGGGTCTGAGACGCCGAAGCTTCCCACCATTAGCTCTGACAAATTGAAAACTCTAGTCATTGGCGACTCCATTACCCGCAGTATTAGACTTAAAACGAATCATCCAGCGATCATACACTGTTTACCAGGGGGCAGGGCTACCGACGTTAAGGCTAATCTGAAGATGGTGCTGGCTAAAGCTAAAACTGGCGAGTGTAGAGAGTATAGAGATATTGTTATCCACGTCGGCACCAACGATGTTCGGATGAAACAATCAGAGATCACCAAGCGCAACATAGCTTCTGCGTGTAAATCAGCTAGAAAGATGTGTCGGCATCGAGTAATTGTCTATGGCCCCTTCCCAGTTAGGGGGAGTGATGAGCTCTACAGCAGTCTCACAACTCTCAATCGCTGGTTGAAAACTGTTTTCTGCCCCTCCCAAAAGATAGAATTTGTAGATAATTGGCCCTCTTTCTGGGACTCACCCACAAACAGGACCAAGCCTGACCTGCTGAGGAGTGACGGACTCCATCCTAGCTGGAGGGGTGCTCTCATCTTATCTACCAACATAGACAGGTCTCTAACTCCTCTAGCTCCACAATGAAATAGGGTGCAGGCCAGGCAGCAGGCTGTTAGCCAGCCAGCCTGGCAGCATAGTGGAGTCTGCCACTAGCACAGTCAGTGTAGTCAGCTCAGCTATCACCATTGAGACCGTGTTCGCCTTAGCAATCTCACTAGGATAAAGACCACCTCCATTTCTGTCATTATTGAAAGAGATCATGATACCTCACATCTCAAAATAGTGCTACTTAATTTTAGATCCCTTACTTCAAAGGCAATTATAGTCAATGAACTAATCACTGATCATAATCTTGATGTGATTGGCCTGACTGAAACATGGCTTAAGCCTGATGAATTTACTGTGTTAAATGAGGCCTCACCTCCTGGCTACACTAGTGACCATATCCCCTGTGCATCCTGCAAAGGCGGAGGTGTTGCTAACATTTACGATAGCAAATTTCAATTTACAAAAAAAAAAAATGACGTTTTCGTCTTTTGAACTTCTAGTCATGAAATCGATGCAGTCTACTCAATCACTTTTTATAGCTACTGTTTACAGGCCTCCTGGGTCATATACAGCGTTCCTCACTGAGTTCCCTGAATTGCTATCGGGCCTTGTAGTCATAGCAGATAATATTCTAATCTTTGGTGACTTTAATATTCACATGGAAAAGTCCACAGACCCACTCCAAAAGGCTTTCGGAGCCATCCAACATGTCTCTGGACCCACTCACTGTCACAGTCATACGCTGGACCTAGTTTTGTCCCATGGAATAAATGTTGTGGATCTTAATGTTTTTCCTCATAATCCTGGACTATCGGACCACCATTTTATTACGTTTGCAATTGCAACAAATAATCTGCTCAGACCCCAACCAAGGAACATCAAAAGTCGTGCTATGAATTCACAGACAACACAAAGATTCCTTGATGTCCTTCCAGATTCCCTCTGTCTACCCAAGGACGCCAGAGGACAAAAATCAGTTAACCACCTAACTGAGGAACTCAATTTAACCTTGCGCAAAACCCTAGATGCAGTTGCACCCCTAAAAACTAAAAACATTTCTCATAAGAAACTAGCTCCCTGGTATACAGAAAATACCCGAGCTCTGAAGAAAGCTTCCAAAAAATTGGAACGGAAATGGCGCCACACCAAACTGGAAGTCTTCCGACTAGCTTGGAAAGACAGTACCGTGCAGTACCGAAGAGCCCTTACTGCTGCTCGATCATCCTATTTTTCTAACTTTAATTGAGGAAAATAAGAACAATCCGAAATTCCTTTTTGATACTGTCGCAAAGCTAACTAAAAAGCAGAATTCCCCAAGAGAGGATGACATTCACTTTAGCAGTGATAAATTCATGAACTTCTTTGAGGAAAAGATTATGATTATTAGAAAGCAAATTACGGACTCCTCTTTAAATCTGCGTATTCCTTCAAAGCTCAGTTGTCCTGAGTCTGCACAACTCTCCCAGGACCTAGGATCAAGAGAGACGCTCAAGTGTTTTAGTACTATATCTCTTGACACAATGATGAAAATAATCATGGCCTCTAAACCTTCAAGCTGCATACTGGACCCTATTCCAACTAAACTACTGAAAGAGCTGCTTCCTGTGCTTGGCCCTCCTATGTTGAACATAATAAACGGCTCTCTATCCACCGGATGTGTACCAAACTCACTAAAAGTGGCAGTAATAAAGCCTCTCTTGAAAAAGCCAAAACTTGACCCAGAAAATGTGAAAATCTATCAGCCTATATCAAATCTTCCATTCCTCTCAAAAACTGAAGACAAACAATGTATACCAAATGCTTCAGTCTGGTTTTAGAACCCATCATAGCACTGAGACGGCACTTGTGAAGGTGGTAAATTACATTTTAATGGCATCGGACCGAGGCTCTGCATCTGTCCTCGTGCTCCTAGACCTTAGTGCTGCTTTTGATACCATCGATCACCACATTCTTTTGGAGAGATTGGAAACCCAAATTGGTCTACACGGACAAGTTCTGGCCTGGTTTAGATCTTATCTGTCGGAAAGATATCAGTTTGTCTCTGTGAATGGTTTGTCCTCTGACAAATCAACTGTAAATTTCGGTGTTCCTCAAGGTTCCGTTTTAGGACCACTATTGTTTTCACTATATATTTTACCTCTTGGGGATGTTATTCGAAAACATAATGTTAACGTTCACTGCTATGCGGATGACACACAGCTGGACATTTCAATGAAACATGGTGAAGCCCAAAAATTGCCCTTGCTAGAAGCATGTGTTTCAGACATAAGGAAGTGGATGGCTGCAAACTTTCTACTTTTAAACTCAGACAAAACAGAGATGCTTGTTCTAGGTCCCAAGAAACAAAGAGATCCTCTGTTGAATCTGACAATCAATCTTAATGGTTGTACAGTCGTCTCAAATAAAACTGTGAAGGACCTCGGCGTTACTCTGGACCCTGATCTCTCTTTTGAAGAACATATCAAGACCATTTCAAGGACAGCTTTTTTCCATCTACGTAACATTGCAAAAATCAGAAACTTTCTGTCCAAAAATGATGCAGAAAAATTCATCCATGCTTTTGTCACTTCTAGGTTAGACTACTGCAATGCTCTACTTTCCGGCTACCCGGATAAAGCACTAAATAAACTTCAGTTAGTGCTAAATACGGCTGCTAGAATCCTGACTAGAACCCAAAAATTTGATCATATTACTCCAGTGCTAGCCTATCTACACTGGCTTCCTGTCAAAGCAAGGGCTAATTTCAAGGTTTTACTGCTAACCTACAAAGCATTACATGGGCTTGCTCCTACCTATCTCTCTGATTTGGTCCTGCCGTACATACCTACACGTGCGCTGCAGTCACAAGACGCAGGCCTCCTAATTGTCCCTAGAATTTCTAAGCAAACAGCTGGAGGCAGGGCTTTCTCCTATAGAGCTCAATTTTTATGGAACGGTCTGCCTACCCATGTCAGAGACGCAAACTCGGTCTCAACCTTTAAGTCTTTACTGAAGACTCATCTCTTCAATGGGTCATATGATGTGGTCATCCTGTCTGGGTTGGTGCCCCCTTGGGTTGTGCCATGGCGGAGATCTTTGTGGGCTATACTCAGCCTTGTCTCAGGATGGTAAGTTGGTGGTTGAAGATATCCCTCTAGTGGTGTGGGAGCTGTGCTTTGGCAAAGTGGGTGGGGTTATATCCTTCCTGTTTGGCCCTGTCCGGGGGTGTCCTCGGATGGGGCCACAGTGTCTCCTGACCCCTCCTGTCTCAGCCTCCAGTATTTATGCTGCAGTAGTTTATGTGTCGGGGGGCTAGGGTCAGTTTGTTATATCTGGAGTACTTCTCGTGTCCTATTCGGTGTCCTTCCTATTCGGTGTCCTGTGTGAATCTAAGTGTGCGTTCTCTAATTCTCTCCTTCTCTCTTTCTTTCTCTCTCTTGGAGGACCTGAGCCCTAGGACCATGCCCCAGGACTACCTGACATGATGACTCCTTGCTGTCCCCAGTCCACCTGACTGTGCTGTTGCTCCAGTTTCAACTGTTCTGCCTTATTATTATTCGACCATGCTGGTCATTTATGAACATTTGAACATCTTGGCCATGTTCTGTTATAATCTCCACTCGGAACAGCCAGAAGAGGACTGGCCACCCCACATAGCCTGGTTCCTCTCTAGGTTTCTTCCTAGGTTTTGGCCTTTCTAGGGAGTTTTTCCTAGTCACCGTGCTTCTACACCTGCATTGCTTGCTGTTTGGGGTTTTAGGCTGGGTTTCTGTACAGCACTTTGAGATATCAGCTGATGTACGAAGGGCTATATAAATACATTTGATTTTGATTTGATTTGCTAGTGGAATGTTAGCTAAACAGGCTGGTACTCAGGCTAGTGGAATGTTAGCTAAGCATGCTGGTACTCAGGCTAGTGGAATGTTAGCTAAACAGGCTGGTATCCAGGCTGGTGGAATGTTAGCTAAACAGGCTGATGCCCAGGCTAGTGGGATGTTAGCTAACAGGCTGGTACACAGGCTAGTTATGAATTTATTCAGCTGAATTACAGTGCAGTGCCTTCTACTGCCCCATGATATTTACCGGATGTATACTAATATACTTAAATGCAAAATATGAACAGTTACATGTGTTTTGTGCTGCTGTTTATTTTGTGGGGGAAAATAAATGCATGTATTGATAACCTACAGTGTAAAGTGTAAATACAATTATATTGTCATTGGAATACAATGTTTGCCACAACAATGTAATCTCTGACAGTGTAATCTCTGGAATGAATTCCTCTCTCTCTGGGTGAAGAGATACTGTGGAGTATTAAATGGATGATGATTGCCTCCCTATTTGGGAGCCTTTTATATTCAGTCTCCTTTGTTGGGTTGTTAGTATTCACTCCATACGCCTTCAAATAAAAAAGGAGGATGACCATAATGCTTTCGTGATAAGGAGAAGAGAGAGAACAGAAAGGGAGGGGAAAGACCTCAGTGGTGAGTGTGGGGGTGTGGGGGGTGGGTGGAGATAATGGAGGATTAATGACGTAGTTTCTAGCCTTTTGAGCTTGAGCTGGAACTGCTGTTCACCCAATTGAATACCCCCCTATCTCTGTGCCTCTGCCGCTCTCTCTCAATTCAATTCAAGGGCTTTATTGGCATGGGAAACATATGTTAACACTGCCAAAGCAAGTGAAGTAGATAATAAACAAAGGTGAAATGAACAATAAAAATGAACAGTAAACGTTACTCTCTCTCTCTCTCAATTCAATTCAATGGCGTTATTGGCATGGAAAGCATATGTTAACATTGCCACAGCAAGTGATGTAGATAATAAACAAAAGTGAAATAAACAATAACAATTATTTCTTTCTCTCTCTCTCTCTCTCTCTCTCTCTCTCTCTCTCTCTCTCTCTCTCTCATACAAACACACTCAAACACATACCTTGACGTGATTGGTCCACACGGCACACCGGATGCTCACAGAGAAGAATATTTGGATCTGTGCTGCTCTTCATACAGTACTGGACGTGTCATTTACTGAGAAATAAAGAGGTGAGGACTGATAACTTGGAGTAATAGGTTCTACGTAGAGGGGAGAAAGAAGAACAAGTGAGACAGAGAGGAGGAGAGAAAGAGAAGAACTCTTAGCCACCCCACTTAACCATCCTCAGGCGTGTCTCTCAGCAGTTCTGCGTCTCATTGTAGAAGAGAGTACAAGTAGGCTACAGATTCTCAAAGAAACCACTGTCTTTGTACTATTCTGCACATCCCACTCTAACTCTTCCATTTCCCGGGGCTGGACTTCACACAGAACAGCAAGGTAAGCTTCCTTTGCATGGCTTTGTTGCAGTTTTGTAAAGCTTGAGGAGGTCAGCTATTGACAGTATCTCTACATTTGTCATTGTATTTTTAACAGCTTACAGCAGCCCACAACACTTGATAGTGGAGTTGTTTTACACTATGACTGTTGTCACAGTGTAAAATTACCTCGACTAACCTGTACCCCCACATATTGACTCGGTACCAGTACTTCCTGTATAGAGCCTTGTTATTGTTATGTAAATTAATAGCGTTACTTTTTGATTGATTAGATTTTTTTACTTTAGTTTATTTAAAACATATTTCATTAAATCTATTTCTTGAACTGCATTGTCGGTTAATGGCTTGTAAGTAAGTATTTCACAGTAAGGTCTACACATGTTGATGATCGGCGCATGTGACAAATACAATTTGATTTGATTGGATTTGTCAGGTGATGCCTCATAGTCTAAGACACTATGACTGTTGTCAGGTGATGCGTCATAGCCTAAGACACTATGACTGTTGTCAGGTGATGCGTCATAGCCTAAGACACTATGACTGTTGTCAGGGGATGTGTCATAGTCTAAGACACTATGACTGTTGTCAGGTGATGCGTCATAGCCTAAGACACTATGACTGTTGTCAGGTGATGCCTCATAGTCTAAGACACTATGACTGTTGTCAGGGGATGTGTCATAGTCTAAGACACTATGACTGTTGTCAGGTGATGCCTCATAGTCTAAGACACTATGACTGTTGTCAGGGGATGTGTCATAGCCTAAGACACTATGACTGTTGTCAGGTGATGCCTCATAGTCTAAGACACTATGACTGTTGTCAGGTGATGCCTCATAGTCTAAGACACTATGACTGTTGTCAGGTGATGCGTCATAGCCTAAGACACTATGACTGTTGTCAGGTGATGCGTCATAGCCTAAGACACTATGACTGTTGTCAGGGGATGTGTCATAGTCTAAGACACTATGACTGTTGTCAGGTGATGCCTCATAGTCTAAGACACTATGACTGTTGTCAGGTGATGCGTCATAGCCTAAGACACTATGACTGTTGTCAGGTGATGCGTCATAGCCTAAGACACTATGACTGTTGTCAGGTGATGTGCCGTAGTCTAAGACACTATGACTGTTGTCAGGGGATGTGTTTTAATTTTATTTTTTTAATTTTTTAATTTTACCTTTATTTTACTAGGCAAGTCAGTTAAGAACAAATTCTTATTTTCAATGACGGCCTAGGAACAGTGGGCAGTGTTCAGGGGCAGAAAGACAGATTTGTACCTTGTCAGCTCGGGGATTCGAACTTGCAACCTTTCGGTTACTAGTCCAACGCTCTAACCACTAGGCTACCCTGTCGCCCATAGTCTAAACTGTCATAAGGTCATGAACCCCCTCTGGGTTAGACATCGGCTTTGTGCCTAATGACACCCTATTCCCTATTACCAGAGCCCTATCTGCCCTGTAGTGCACTACATAGGGAAGTGCACTACATAGAGAATAGGGTGTAATTTGGGAAATAACCATTGCCATTCTAGGTCCAGGAATGTGACATCTCACTGGAAATGGTTTGTTCAGTTTTTTTGATAGACTCAACGGGTGGACCGTGAATTTCACAGCTTCCACTGGGAGTCATACAAACCACTATAGTGCAGAATATGCTGCACACACACACACACACACACACACACACACACACACACACACACACACACACACACACACACACACACACACACACACACACACACACACACACACTCACACACACACACACACACACACACACACACACACACACACACACACACACACACACGCGCACACACACAAACACACGCGCGCACACACAGCTTCCACTGGGAGTCATACAAACCACTATAGTGCAGAATATGCTGCACACAGAGTATGCTGCACACACACACACACACACACACACACACACACACACACACACACACACACACACACACACACACACACACACACACACACACACACACGCACGCACGCACACACAGAGAGTCTACACCTCCTTCTTAGACACAGGCAGTAGTGCTGACATATAACACTGACAGTACAGAAAAGCGTTTGTCAACCATTTCTGTACAAGTTACTGGCGAGACATGGTCCTCTTTTTTAATAAATACAAATGCAATTAGTATACCTAGCTTCATGTTGAAATGATGGTGTCCTTTGTTTGGCAAATCAGATGTCATTGTAGCCTACATAAACCCAACCTCAGTCCTATTTTACTTTCACATACAGCTTGTGTAAGAAAAGTGAGTTACTTTCAACTGTTCAATGTTATAAAGGAAGTCTACACAAATGAGTATGGAAGCTGACAACCACTGTCTAAATGTGTTGACATGACAGGTCAGTTAAATCAAACACAAGCTTGTTTCTAAAGCTAAGCAGGGTACATAGAGGTAGGCATCGGGATGGTGGACTCGTTCTCACTGAAGTGCATTACCCCTCATATACCCAACAGGACTCAATGTTCAGCCAGGAATTGTTGGACTGTGGCTTCACCTCTTATTTCAATATACCTCTTCATACAATGACATTGATTCAAACATACCATTTTACTATCAACATTGAAACAAGGTCAAATAAAATATGTCTAATCAATATACAATTCTACATCATTTGAACCACCGAATATAGGAATATAGAATGAAATATTTTTAACATTTGTATGTGGAATTTTCAACGTAATTTCAACATGTACAGCACAGTGCCTTCAGAATGTATTCACACGCCTTCACTTTCTCCACATTTTGTTGTGTTACGGTCTGAATTTAAAATAGATTACATTGAGATTCTGTGTCACTGGCCAACACACAGTACCCCATAATGTCAAAGTTGAAATTTGTTTGTAGAAAATTGTAAAATAAAATCTGAAATGTCTTGAGTCAATAATGATTCAACCACTTTGTTATGGAAAATCTAAATAAGTTCAGGATTAAAAATGTGTAATAAATTGTATCATAAGTTGTATAAATAAATTGTATAATAAGTTGCATGGACTCATTCCACGTTAGATAATAGTGGTTAACATGATTTTTGAATAACTGCCTCATCTCTGTACCCCCTTACAATACAATTATCGGTAAGTTTCTCAATGGAGTAGTGCATTTCAAGCAGAGATTCCACCACAAAGACCAGGGAGGTTTTTCAATGCCTCGAAGGAGGGCACCGATTGGTAGATATGAAGAAAAAAAACAGACATTGAATATGAGCATGGTGAAGTTATTAATTAGGCTTTTTGATGGTGTATCAATACTCCCAGTCACTACAAAGATAAAGGTGTCCTTCCTAACTCAGTTGCCCAGAGAGGAATGAAAACACTATGAGGCCAATGGTGACTTTAAAACAGTTACAGAGTTTAATGGCTGTGATAGGAGAAAACTGAGGATGGATCAACAACATTGTAGTTACTTTTCAACACTAACCTAAATGACAGAGTGAAAAGAAAAAGCCTGTACAGAATATATATATATATATGTTTTTTTTAAAGGCACTGAAGTAATACTGCAAAATAATGTGACAAAGAAATTCACTTTATGCCCAAATAAATCGTTGCAAATCCAACACAACACATCATTGAGTACCACTCTTCATATTTTCAAGTATAGTGCTGGCTGCATCATGTTATGGGTATGTTTGTCATCAGCAAGGACGAGGGAGTTTTTTTTAGCAGAATAGAGCTAAGCACAAAGCAAAATCCTAAAGGGAAACCTGGTTTAGTCTGCTTTCAAACTGGGAAACAAATTCACCTTTCAGCAATAACCTAAAAAAGACAACATTGAATGTTCCTGAGTGGCCGAGTTAGAGCTTTGACTTAAATCGTCTTGAAAATCTTTGGAAAGACTTGAAAATGGCTGTCTAGCAATGGTCAACAATCAACTTGACAGATCTTGAAGAATTTAAAAAAGAATCATGGGCAAATATTATACAATCCAGGTGTGCAAAGCTCTTAGAGACTTACCCAGAAAGACTCACAGCTGTAATCGCTGCCAAAGGTGCTTCTACAAAGTAATGACTCAGGCATGTGAATACTCATGTAAATGAGAAGTTTCTGCATTTCATTTTCAATAAATTTGCAAACATTTCTAAAAACATATTTTCACTTTGTCATTATAGGATATTGTGTGTAGATGAGTGAGAGAAAAAATATCTATTTAATTCATTAAGAATTTGAATTCAGGCTGTAACAACAAAATGTGGAATAAGTACATTGTTCTGATGATTATATGGAAATGACATTGATTTAGCAACCTCTTAGTCAGGTTAAGTCAGTGTATTTAAGTTTTACTGTCATTTCAATGTTTACAGTGCTGGTTGAAATGAGATGAAAACGGTAGTGGTTGAGCCCACATCACACAATTGACAAATTATGTTGAAACAATGTTGATTCCACCAGTGTGCCCAGTGGGGAGTGAGTGAGTGACCGAGTGATTGATGAGTGATTGAATGAGTGAGTGAGTGAGTGACTATGTGAGTGAGGGATTGAGTGAGTGATATACTGACCGAGTGAGTGGGTGAGTGACTGAATGAGTGACTGTCAGTCAGTCATGTGCAGCAGAAGACTTTCCCCAAGGGGGTATCTCTCAGACAGTTGGGCTCTTTCAGTTAGCCCACTAGGCTCCTACCGACATGTTGTTGCCATGGTGATGCTTTCTGAACTGTCATTTTGTCTTTAGTTCCTGCATGTTATGGCGGTGTGTATTTTGGACAATACTTTTATTATATTATTTTCAGGGATGATAAGCAAGGAGGTATGATGTTATTTTTCTTAAAAAGTATGAGATAACATGTTTTCATCTTTGATGCCTTTCAGAGCTCTCCTCAAAGCTAGAATCAGAATACACACACACACACACACACACACACACACACACACACACACACACACACACACACACACACACACACACACACACACACACACACACACACACACACACACACACACACACACACACACACACACAGAGAGAGAGAGAGAACCCATTAGCTTTTAGTGTCAAACCCATAGCCGGAGAGGTACATTATGTATGACTCACTGTTTGTCTTCTATTAAAAAGCAGCACCCTTTGCTTCTGGCTACCTCTTCGACACATCATACATACAACCTGATGGGAGCGAGATGGGAAATGTCATTCAAACACATACGCATGCACGTGAGGGGTTAGAGAGGTGTGTGACACAGAAGTGGATATTATATAATCTAGTCTGTACTGCAAACTATCTGTAACTCTAGTTCCTATTCAAAGTCAATATACTCCTCCCTATATGAGACATTAATAGTACACTATGGGCTGTCACTGTGATGGGATAAGTTTCCTTGACTTTGCACCACTCATTTTATACAAGGTCAGTCTGACAGTCTCAGCAATACACTTACGCCCATTAAAGCCTCCAAATTAGTAGGCTATTTCAGACCAAGTCTATTGCAATTGAGAAAGCTCCATAACAAAACTAACAATGTATTATGTTCATTTCCTGCTTGGGACCACAGAGAGCCCCTGATCAGAGAGAAGCCTCAGTCTGCGCCCTGACTGAGCTGGTGTCCTGTTTCCTATTTATTTATTTTCCAGAAGAACAGTCATCGGTGGATAGAGATTGACGTTGAACTACAGACCGTAGAAAACCTGGGGCTAGCAGAGACTACTATGGAGTCAGCACAGAATAAAGTTAGTGTATCTTTAACATTTTTTGGGGGAGACTTAAGTATGTCAATTGGTGACATCATCCTGTCTGAACAATTTCCTTTTCCTGTTTCCCATGTAGGCTCAACCAACCTCTCCTCATAAACATACAGTGAAGAACAGGTCCAAGTCAACAGATGAGATTCAACAAGCCAAAAAGGTGGACGACATTATACCGTCCGTCAGTTTGCTCATTTTGAGCTCAGGAGTGGCGCAGCAGTCTAAGGCACTGCATCTCAGTGCCCAGAGGCATCACTACAGACCCTGGTTTGATCCTGGGCTGTATCACAACCAGCCGTGATAAAGTGTCCCATAGGGCAGCGAACAATTGGCCCAGCGGCCAGAGTAGGCAGTCATTGTAAATAAGAATTTATTCTTAACTGACTTGCCTAGTTAAATAAAGGTTAAAAAAAATGTAAATGTCATGTGTATTCAAAAGCATATTGATCCATCTCATTGTTTTACAGCTGGGAGTGCCCCTTGCTGGTGTGTTTAAACCACCTGAGCTGCAGGTCTTTCTTTCATTACAACACATGGCATGTTATGGCGGAGAGAGGGGGAGAGAGAGAGATGACTGCCAATTCCTTAAACTAGTGATGGAACTAGTGTTAAATCAGATAGATAACTTTGGTCTGGTTTCCTTTTGTTGGTATGCTAACGATAGTCTTTCTCCAGGCTTTTCACACGACACAGAAATCATTGCCAGGGAAGCCGGAGACTGAGAATAAGGTGGATACAACGCACTTGATCTTTTTCCTCATCCGAGCCATAGACCGCATGACCTTTCCATTGCCTGATCACATTCCCTGCCGATACTGCTAAAATATTTTATTCTCCACATCTGCCAGGAGCCCCCAGAGAGTCCATCCTCATCAGAAGAACTGAAATGAAGGGGCAGACAGCACCAGGCAGAGAGTCAGAGTCATGGGCTACATCAATCATTCCTCTGGAAATCTATTCAGTTTTCTGCAGTTTGTATTCTCATAACGACAAAAAGGCTGTACATTTTTTGTAAACGTCTTATGAATGTGGTTGTTTACTGAATAAGAAAAAGTGTCTAATGCATTGTTTGTGAGGATATGATGTTGAAAGAATGACTAGAGACTTACTCTACAAAACACAGGCACTTAATAGAAAGCTGTAATTAAGCGAGTGGAAAACATATGTGCATGTGCCAGTTGGGATGTGTGTAAGTATGAGGTATAGTGGATTTGTTATGTACACTCTCCTAAAACATTTTGTTTTTTGGAACTTATGTCAGAATTAATGTCAGTATGCACTTTGAAAATGTGAAGCAATTGAGCCTGTAAATAAACCTTGTGTATGTTCAAAAAACAAGTGATTTGAATCCCAATACCACACACAGGCAGACCGTCAAGGTTTGCAATTCTTTAATATCCTCCTTTTCTCTGTTCTTAGTATCAAAATGTGTTTGTTTACAGGATAAAAGCAAGAGAACAATAACACAAGGCCAGAGCCGGCAACACTCACAACACATACATGCTAGATTCCACAGTTGTTCGGCACGGAACACTCTTCACGTCGGCATCATAGGGTTCCGACGCGGAAGTCGCAGCCTCAGCAGTATCATTGTAGCAGGCCATGTTTGGGGAGGGTGGAGAAAGCTTCATCATTAACGTACAGTAACGTACTGGAAACCATAGGTTTGCCCTCTCTCTCCAATTAAGACATTAATGAGCGAGCTAGGACGGACGTAGTCAATATAACAATTTGTTCAGCACTTTTGAAATTTACAGCAACAGAATTCAGAACATGGGCCGTTGTTACAGTGTACACCAAATCAGAACCATAGGATAAATAAAGGGGGCACATAAGCAGACAATGACAGCTCTTTACAATATTCGATGATGACATTTCTCTAAAACATGCTATAGGCTGCATATGCACCACCTACAGCTAACAGCTTAAGACACAACATACACTTAGTATTACTTCTAAGCTACAGTATACATATCTCCCTGGCATATTACATAATTTATACAGCAGCATAAATACATTCTTTGGACTCACCTTGTTGTGCTGTATTCACTTGAACAGGAAGGTGGTGCGAGTTCCCAGTTGTCTTGAACGCACTGTAGTCAGATTTCCCAGTCTGAAATTTCCAGTTGTTTTGAGCGCAGGAGAAATCATGCTGGATTGACAGCATGGCCAATGTTGAATGTTTATCATTTTAAGCTTGGAAAAGAGACCCTTATACCCAGACTTGGACCACACACCCTCTCCACTGAATAGCAGGCAAGTGATTTCTTTGCAATGCTTGCAGTTAGCCACTGATTCCTTCCAAACCACTCATTGTTGAATTTGCGAATTTAGACTTGTTGTGTAATGTTTATGTCCAACGGCCAATGAGCACAGATACATTTTATCTATAATTTCTCTTCCTTATTTCTCTTCATATGACAAGGATTGAAAAGGATTTGCCAGCAGATTGTTGACTTGATTCATGATGATAACTGCTAGCTTGCTAGCTAATATTTCAAAAGTATGATGTTGACATGATCAGTCCAATCAAAGCTACTATAGATATAACGTGATTTAACTTCATTTTATCTGTGGCCAATATCCTTGAGCCTTCTTGGGTGGGTACTTCTAATTTAACTCTATGGCAGCACCCAAGGGAATTACATTTTTAGATCTACCGTTAGATTTTGCGCTGACGTGGTGTCCCCATGAGTGACAGAACACTGAGCCAATCACGGCACAACTAGAGAACATTACCAACCCCTACTCGCCGGCTGCCCCACCACCACAGAAAGCACTGAGCTAGGCTGCATTATACTCAAGAAAGCAAAAAAGAGACCAAGTTGGTATGCAGCTTTATTAACTCAATGATGATGATTATTATAATTGTTTACATTGTTTGCAAACTGATATGTGACATGTATTAACGCCAAAATAACATGCAAAACCTGCCCTGATTGACAGGTCGCCACTGAAAAGGAGGTTAACCGATTCAAAGGAAGTCACACAAATAAGGAATATTATAATAATAAATAAGAATACAACACAGCACATGATAGGATACATATTTAAAGCACTTCTGGTTAATATATTCAAATTCAAATTAAGATCCTACATCTCTATATGACTTGTGCATGTGTGCGCGTGTGTTTCCGAGTGTGTGCATGTGTGTGTGTGTGTGTGTATGCGTGTGTGTGCGTATGTGTGTGTGTGTGTGTGTGTGTGTGTGTGTGTGTGTGTATGTGTGTGTGTGTGTGTGTGTGTGTGTGTATGTGTGTGTGTGTGTGTGTGTGTGTGTGTGTGTGTGTGTATGTGTGTGTGTGTGTGTGTGTGTGTGTGTGTGTGTGTGTGTGTGTGTGTATGCGTGTGTATGCGTGTGTGTGTGTATGTGTGTGTATGTGTGTGTGTGTGTGTGTGTGTGTATGCGTGTGTATGCGTGTGTGTGTGTATGCGTGTGTGTGTGTGTGTGTGTGTGTGTGTGTGCGTGTGTGTGTGTGTGTGTGTGTGTGTGTGTGTGTAATCAATGATGTCTTTTACATGGCATATATCTCTGTGTGTAAAATCATCATATTTATCTGTGGGACAGAAATCGGACGTTTCTGTCCAGGAAGCAGAGTCATCATTCACAGCCGGGGATATGACATCATTCACCAACAACCGTTTCTGTCCCTAGCGACCACACAAGTAGTGGGCAGCCAGCTCCACAGAGAGCAACGTTTGCCTGCTTCTCTAGGTCTCACCACAGGGTGTCACCCTCTGCATTCTGTTCCAACACTGAAAAAGACTGAGTAATGCTGAAATAATGCTCCCCATCTCTTTCCTTTTGAAAGTTGTAGCCTTTAGGCATTTGCCACATAATCAGTGAACTCTCTCTTCATATTGAGTATTATTTAACCACCTGGAACACATTCAATGTTTTGTGGTTAAACACGTGAGGTGCTACTTTTAGACTTTGCACCTCAGACTCAGGAAGAGACTAGGTCTTTCTCCTTAACACATTGTCAAACGAGGAGTATACTGTCTTTGCACCTCAGACTCAGGAGGAGACTAGGTCTTTCTCCTTAACACATTGTCAAACGAGGAGTATACTGTCATTGTTTGGTGGTAAAGTGTTGGGCATAAGACGGTAAGACAAGTCTATCTAATAGCTGTCACTAATCTAATCGATGTTTTCATGACCAAATGATTTTGTCTCTCTCTCTGTGGCCCCTGTTAACATTATCCATTGTTTGGGATGTGAGCTAGCATGTGCTATCTAGATATGTATTTTTAATCAAAGGGATTAGAGAGCTTTCGACTGGCATTGGAGATCTTTTTGCACCCACAGATGTAAAGACTGAATTATTGAAGTGGAAGACTACTGGCTTGATATTCAGCCTCCTCAGCAGCCCCAGAGACAGTGAAAACAGGATCTAAACCTTTCATCTACCACCAGGCTTTATAGTGCCGCTATGCTTTGCAGAAACAGCGTTTTGAGCTGTATTTTAAAAGCTGTAGATCCACAAAGTGCACACTACGATACAAAAATCTACACCCTTTAAATGAACAAATAAATAAATCAAGAATGAATGCAATATTGGCAACTTTATACAAAATAATATTTATATCTTTAAAGTCTTATTTCACCTGACCTCAGTCAACTGATCCAACTGGCTTATTGTCATATTCCTAAGGTTCTGTGGGGTCCATTCTTTAGAACAATTGCTTGCCGAAGCAGTAATTTGACTTTACTGTGGTCACTAATGTCATTTCTATATTACTTCAACTGGACATAGACTCCTCTACAATAGGATGTGTTCCATGACAGCATGACCCTCCGGGACTCATTATGTGCTCTGGTGAAGAGGAAATACCTGGGACAAGTCACACCTGGACGGAGACATACTTCCCGACCCCCCAAAAACCTGGCCTGAATCCCCACTCATAAAAGCACATGGTAAGTGGAGGAGAGGATTGACACACTCAGGAATGGAATATAGTGTGACTGATTTACCTGCAACACTCCAGGCATAATGTTGAAAAGTAAACCATTTCATTCAGAATGTTTTGTTTTCATGCATGGTTATCTATTAACCAACTGATAGTTCATCTCACTATGACAACAGCTTATCTGAGATGCCGGGAACTTGTTATTTTAACCTGCAGATATTGCTTCGTCAATGTCCCAGACTCAGGCAGAGAGAATGAGATCAGTTTTCATCAACGTCTCCAAGATCCCCTGCTCCTCCTCTTCCTGTACATGTTCGTCTGCTCGTTGGATGTCCTGAGTTCTGCCTTCCAGTTAGCAGGAGGTATCCTTCCTCAGGTTCATTCAGGTTCATCCATCCTAGTCCATTAATGTATGACTACTCTCCCCTCAATCTCTGACTACATGAGACAAAACTTTATAGATTGGCATAAAAAAATCACAATCATTAGCCTTACCCCACAGCTGTAAATGTAAGAGGTGTGTTCCCCACTGGGTGGACAGGTAAGGTGGCTGGGGACATCTTCAACGACAACGCTATACTGTCCAACCCGGTGGCAGGGCTGGTGGTGGGCATCCTGGTGACGGTTCTGGTCCAGAGCTCCTCTACCTCCACCTCCATTGTCGTCAGCCTCGTCTCCTCGGGCCGTAAGTCACACACACGCACGCACGCACGCACGCACACACACACACACACACACACAAAACCTCTACTGTACTGCATTATACTACACAATAGGTCTGGATTACTGGAGGAACAACTGCAATAGAAGATGAAAGGTGTTTCTTGACACGTTGCCTCAATACAAGATGAAAGGTATTTATTGACATGTTGCCTCAATACAAGATGAAAGGTATTTATTGACATGTTGCCTCAATACAAGATGAAATCTATTTATTGACATGTTGCCTCAATACAAGATGAAATCTATTTATTGACATGTTGCCTCAATACAAGATGAAAGGTATTTATTGACATGTTGCCTCAATACAAGATGAAAGGTATTTATTGACATGTTGCCTCAATACAAGATGAAATCTATTTATTGACATGTTGCCTCAATACAAGATGAAAGGTATTTATTGACATGTTGCCTCAATACAAGATGAAATCTATTTATTGACATGTTGCCTCAATACAAGATGAAATAGTATTTCTATAAAAAAGATTGACTTTGTAATATAGATGAGTAGTGGTTTATTGTTTTACTCCTTGCTTGTGCAGTACTCAATGTGAGGTCTGCCATCCCAATCCTCATGGGATCCAATATTGGGACGTCCGTCACCAACACCATCGTTGCTCTGATGCAGGCTGGAGAGAGGGATGAGTTTGAACGGTAAGAAATGGCTGTGTATCCTCCTCTCCTGTAATTCCTAAGGATTTAAACAAACCCTATACCAAGTGTCGCCACAGTTTGGCATCATGCATGATTTATAATAACATGGCCTGTTCATTACAGGGCATTTGCTGGAGCGACGGTGCATGACTGTTTTAACTGGCTGTCAGTGCTGGTGCTACTGCCCCTGGAGGCAACCACAGGCCTGCTGAGAAGACTGTCTCAGGCTGTAGTCGACACCTTCCACATCAGCTCTGGAGATAAGGCCCCAGAGATGCTCAAGGTCATGACTGAACCACTCACCAAACTCATCATTCAGGTACTGAACCAATCACCAGACTCATCATTCAGGTACTGAACCACTCACCAGACTCATCATTCAGTTACTGAACCACTCACCAAACTCATCATTCACGTACTGAACCAATCACTAGACACATCATTCAGTTACTGAACCACTCACCAAACTCATCATTCAGGTACTGAACCACTCACCAGACTCATCATTCAGGTACTGAACAACTCACCAGACTCATCATTCAGGTACTGAACCACTCACAAAACTCATCATTCAGGCACTGAACCACTCACCAAACTCATCATAAAAGGTACTGTCTGGGTTGGAAAAAATGTGTAGGTCTGCACTGTGTGGCTTTGGTCAAACATGAGTCACATGTCCAGGAATGTAGAAAGTCTTATGAGCTTGTCTTTGGATTATTCATCCTTCCTTTGATCACCTCGCGATATCATGTTTTATTCCCGTTTATCCTTACAGTTGGACAAGTCTGTCATCACAGGCATCGCCATGGGAGATGAGGCCATGAGTAACAGGAGTCTGGTGAGGGTATGGTGTAAGAATCACATCCTAACGGTAAGACCAAATGCCACAGGCCTCTCTTGATATGCAAAATATCTGGAGTCACTGGTTTGGTGGTTTCAAAGACAGATGTTTCTCTCTCATCCCCCTGCAGTCCTCTGTGAATGTTTCTGTTGGTGATTCCTTCAACTGTACATCAGTACAACCCTGCTGGCAAAGCAATGCAACAACCTGGACAACACAGAACATGACTCTGCTTGTAAATATAGAAAAATGTAAATCAATGTAATTTTAATTATTGGAATTGAGCGAGTGTCAAAGTACTGTCACAGGGAAGTACGTGACAGTCATACTGCTTCTGCTACAGTCCTGGGCCTGCGGGCCCTAGTTGGACCCGTAGTGGGGCCTTAGTGACAGATCATCTTGACAGATAAAAAGAAAGACTGACCCAGTCCTCTGTTGATGTCCATAGGCAGCCATCTGTTTGTGGACTCGTGGTTGTCCGACCTGGCGGTAGGCCTCATTCTGCTCGCCTGCTCTCTTCTGCTCCTGTGCACCTGTTTGTTGCTGCTGGTCAAGCTGCTCAATTCCCTGCTCCAAGGCCAGGTGGCGAAGGCCATCCAGAGGATCATCAACACAGGTGGGTGTAATATAAATGTGACTGGAAGATTGAGATCAGAAAACATAGTTCTGATTTATTTTTTTCCTCCCTGTTGTGTATGATTGCAACTAATATCTATTTGAGGTGGTGTCCATAGGCTCTGCATAGCTTATTAGAGGTGGTGTCCATAGGCTCTGCATAGCTTATTAGAGGTGGTGTCCATAGGCTCTGCATAGCTTATTAGAGGTGATGCCCATAGGCTCTGCATAGCTTATTAGAGGTGGGACCCATAGGCTCTGCATAGCTTATTAGAGGTGATGCCCATAGGCTCTGCATAGCTTATTAGAGGTGGGACCCATAGGCTCTGCATAGCTTATTAGAGGTGGGGCCCATAGGCTCTGCATAGCTTATTAGAGGTGGGACCCATAGGCTCTGCATAGCTTATTAGAGGTGGGACCCATAGGCTCTGCATAGCTTATTAGAGGTGGGACCCATAGGCTCTGCATAGCTTATTAGAGGTGGGACCCATAGGCTCTGCATAGCTTATTAGAGGTGGGGCCCATAGGCTCTGCATAGCTTATTAGAGGTGGTGTCCATAGGCTCTGCATAGCTTATTAGAGGTGGGACCCATAGGCTCTGCATAGCTTATTAGAGGTGGGACCCATAGGCTCTGCATAGCTTATTAGAGGTGGGACCCATAGGCTCTGCATAGCTTATTAGAGGTGGGACCCATAGGCTCTGCATAGCTTATTAGAGGTGGGGCCCATAGGCTCTGCATAGCTTATTAGAGGTGGGGCCCATAGGCTCTGCATAGCTTATTAGAGGTGGGACCCATAGGCTCTGCATAGCTTATTAGAGGTGGTGTCCATAGGCTCTGCATAGCTTATTAGAGGTGGGACCCATAGGCTCTGCATAGCTTATTAGAGGTGGGACCCATAGGCTCTGCATAGCTTATTAGAGGTGGGGACCCATAGGCTCTGCATAGCTTATTAGAGGTGGGAGCCATAGGCTCTGCATAGCTTATTAGAGGTGGGACCCATAGGCTCTGCATAGCTTATTTGAGGTGGGGCCCATAGGCTCTGCATAGGAGGTGGGACCCATAGGCTCTGCATAGCTTATTAGAGGTGGGACCCATAGGCTCTGCATAGCTTATTAGAGGTGGGACCCATAGGCTCTGCATAGCTTATTAGAGGTGGGACCCATAGGCTCTGCATAGCTTGGGACCATTAGCTTAGGTGGGACCCATAGGCTCTGCATAGCTTATTAGAGGTGGGACCCATAGGCTCTGCATAGCTTATTAGAGGTGGGACCCATAGGCTCTGCATAGCTTATTAGAGGTGGGACCCATAGGCTCTGCATAGCTTATTAGAGGTGGGACCCATAGGCTCTGCATAGCTTATTAGAGGTGGGACCCATAGGCTCTGCATAGCTTATTAGAGGTGGGGCCCATAGGCTCTGCATAGCTTATTAGAGGTGGGGCCCATAAGCTCTGCATAGCTTATTTGAGGTGGGGCCCATTATAGGCTCTGCATAGCTTATTTGAGGGGGTGTCCATAGGCTCTGCATAGCTTATTAGAGGTGATGCCCATAGGCTCTGCACAGCTTATTAGAGGTGGGGCCCATTATAGGCTCTGCATAGCTTATTTGAGGTGGGGCCCATAGGCTCTGCATAGCTTATTAGAGGTGATGCCCATAGGCTCTGCATAGCTTATTAGAGGTGGGGCCCATAGGCTCTGCATAGCTTATTAGAGGTGGGGCCCATAGGCTCTGCATAGCTTATTAGAGGTGGGGCCCATAGGCTCTGCATAGCTTATTAGAGGTGGGGCCCATAAGCTCTGCATAGCTTATTTGAGGTGGGGCCCATTATAGGCTCTGCATAGCTTATTTGAGGGGGTGTCCATAGGCTCTGCATAGCTTATTAGAGGTGATGCCCATAGGCTCTGCACAGCCAGATTAGAGGTGGGGCCCATTATAGGCTCTGCATAGCTTATTTGAGGTGGGGCCCATAGGCTCTGCATAGCTTATTAGAGGTGATGCCCATAGGCTCTGCATAGCTTATTAGAGGTGGGGCCCATAGGCTCTGCATAGCTTATTAGAGGTGGGGCCCATAGGCTCTGCATAGCTTATTAGAGGTGGGACCCATAGGCTCTGCATAGCTTATTAGAGGTGGGACCCATAGGCTCTGCATAGCTTATTAGAGGTGCGGCCCATTATAGGCTCTGCATAGCTTATTAGAGGTGGGGCCCATAGGCTCTGCATAGCTTATTAGAGGTGGGGCCCATAGGCTCTGCATAGCTTATTTGAGGTGGGGCCCATTATAGGCTCTGCAAAGCTTATTTGAGGGGGTGTCCATAGGCTCTGCATAGCTTATTAGAGGTGATGCCCATAGGCTCTGCACAGATTTTACATAAGCACTACGCAGCCATTTAGTAAGCATAGATACACTTCGGTTGTGTGAGGAAAACAAAGCTGTAATTAAACACAGAGGTAGATTACGCAGTCAGTAAAATATTTTATTTTTCATTTTTTTATTTCACTTTATTTAACCAGGTAGGCTAGTTGAGAACAAGTTATCATTTACAACTACGACCTGGCCAAGATAAAGCAAAGCAGTGCAACACAAACAATAACATAGAGTTACACATGGAGTAAACAAACATACAGTCAATAATACAATAGAAAAAAATCTATATACAATGTGTGCAAAAAAGGTAGGATAAGGGATGCAGGGCAATAAATAGGCCATAGTGGCGAAGTAATTACAATATAGCAATTAAAACACTGGAATGTTAGATGTGCAGAAGATGAGTGTGCAAGTAGAGATACCGGGGTGCAAAGGAGCAAAATAAATCAAATAAATAACAGTATGGGGATGAGGTAGTTGGATGGGTTATTTACAGAAGACCTATGTACAGGTGCAGTGATCTGTGAGTTGCACTGACAACTGGTGCTTAAAGCTAGTGAGGGAGATATGAGGCTCCAGCTTCAGTGATTTTTGCTCTTGCAGTTCCTTCCAATCATTGACAGCAGAGAACTGGAAGGAATGGCAGCCAAAGTAGGAATTGGCTTTGGGAGTGACCAGTGAAATATACCTGCTGGAGCATGTGCTGTGGGGTGGGTGCTGCTATGGTGACCATTGAGCTGAGATAAGGAGGGGCTTTACCTAGCAAAGACTTGTAGATGACCTGGAGCCAGTGGGTTTGGCGACGAATATGAAGCGAGGGCCAGCCAACGAGAGCATACAGGTCACAGTGGTGGGTAGTATATGGGGCTTTGGTGACAAAACAGATGGCACTGTGATAGACTGCATCCAATTTGCTGAGTAGAGTGTTGGAGGCTATTTTGTAAATGACATCGCCGAAGTTAAGGATCGGTAGGATAGTCAGTTTTACGAGGGTATGTTTGGCAGCATAAAATAACAATCCCAGCATCTGACATATTTCTCTTGAAAGCTCTTTACTGAAACTCCACAAACTGTAAATAATATGAATCTCCCCTCTCTCCCCTCCCCCAGACTTCCCCTACCCGTTTGGCTGGCTGGCAGGTTACCTGGCCATCCTAGTGGGGGCTGGCATGACCTTTGTGGTTCAGAGCAGCTCAGTGTTCACCTCTGCCATCACTCCTCTCATAGGTGAGTGTTACGAATACTATTTACCATGCAGATCACTTTGTAAGTTCTGGGCTCATAGGAGTGCTGATCTAGGACCAGATTCAAAGTCATTTACCGGTACCTACAAAGCAGATCATTGTTTTTATTTAGGTCATACAGTGCCTTTAGAAAGCATTCAGACCCTTTGACTTTTTACACATGTTGTTATGTTACAGCCTAATTCTAAAATGGATTACATTTTTTTAAAATCCTCAGCAAACTATACACAATATCCCATAATGAAAACAGGTTTTACATTTCTTTTGCACATTAAATAAAAATAAAAACCCTTTGATATAAGACTCGAAATTGTCAGGTGCATCCTGTTTCCATTGATCATCCTTGAGATGTTTCTACAACTTGATTGGAGTCCACCTGTGGTAAATTAAATTGGTTGGACATGATTTGGAAAGGCATACACCTGTCTATTTAAGGTCCCACAGTTGACAGTGTATGTCAGAGAATAAAACAATCCATGAGTATCATGTTTCAGGTAAGACCCAAATGCAGACTGTGTTGAAGTAACAAATGTTATTGCAGCAACAGGGGCAAGCTCACGACAGGTCAAGGCAGGAAGGGGTCGATAATCCAGAGGAGAGGGCAACGGTACAGGACGGCATTCAGGCTTAGGGTCAGGGCAGGGCAGAGAGGTCAGGCAGGTGGGCTCAGAGTCAGGACAGGCAAGGGTCAAAACCAGGAGGGCAAGAAACAAAGAGACAGGGGAAAAGCAGGAGCTGAGACAACACACATGTTGACTTGACAAACAAGACAAACTGGCAACAGACAAAAAGAGAACACAGGTAATACAGTTGAAATAGGAAGTTTACACTTAGTTTGGAGATATTAGAACTCGTTTTTCAACCACTCCACACATTTCTTGTTAACAAACTATAGTTTTGGCAAGTCGGTTAGGACATCTACTTTGTGCATGACACAAGTCATTTTTCAAGTAATTGTTGACAGACAGAACATTTCGCTTATAATTCACTGTATCACAATTCCAGTGGGTCAGAAGTTTACATACACTATGTTGACTGTGCCTTTAAACACCTTGGAAAATTCCAGAAAATGATGTCATGGCTTTAGAAGCTTCTGATAGGCTAATTGACATCATTTGAGTCAATTGGAGGTGTACCTGTGGATGTATTTCAAGGCCTACCTTCAAACTCAGTGCCTCTTTGCTTGACATCATGGGAAAGTCAAAAGAAATCCAGACAAATTAGCCAATACCTCAGATTTTTTTTTGGAGAGCCCAAGTCTGGTTCATCCTTGGGAGTAATTTCCAAACGCATGAAGGTATCACACTCATCTGTACAAACAATAGTACGCACGTATAAACACCATGGGAGCACGCAGCCGCCATACCGCTCAGTAAGGAGACGGTATGTCTCCTAGAGATGAACGTAATTTGGTGCGAACAGTGCAAATCAATCTCAGAACAACAGCAAAGGCCCTTGTGAAGATGCTGGAGGAAACAGGTACAAAGTATCTATATCCACAGTAAAATGAGTCCTATATCGACATAACCTGAAAGGCTGCTCAGCAAGGAAGAAGCCACTGCTCCAAAACCGCCATAAAAAGCCAGACTACGGTTTGCAACTGCACATGGGGACAAAGATCATACTTTTTGGAGAAATGTCCTTTGGTCTGATGAAACAAAAATAGAAAAGTTTTTGGCCATAATGACCATCATTATGTTTGGAGGAAATAGGGGGAGGCTTGCAAGCTGAAGAACAACATCCCAACCGTGAAGCACGGGGGTGGCAGCATCATGCTGTGGGGGTGCTTTGCTGCAGGAGGGACTGATGCACTTCACAAAATAGATGGCATCATGAGGAAGGAAAATGATGTGGATATATTGAAGCAACATCTCTAGACATCAGTCAGGAAGTTGAAGTTTGGTCGCAACCCCAAGCATACTTCCAAAGTTGTACTTAAGAGAGGGACATTTTACTGGGATTAAATGTCAGGAATTGTGAAAAACTGAGTTTAAATGTATTTTGCTAAGGTGTATGTCAACTTCCAACTTCAACTCTAAGTACCCAGGGGATAATAGGGAATATGGGTGACACCTGGAGGGTGGTGGATACAATTACAAGGACAGGTGAAACCGATCAGGTCGTGACAATGAGATTGAAGGAATAGTCCGTACAGCTCTGAGACAGGATTGTGTTGAGGCAAAGACCTGGGGAAGGGTGCCACAAATATTCTGCAGTGTTGAAGGTCCCCAAGAACACAGTGGCCTCCATCATTCTTAAATTGAAGAAGTTTGGAACCATCAAGACTCTGCCTAGAGCTGGCTGCTGGGCCAAACTGAGCAATCGGGGGAGTAAGGGCCTTGGCCCGGAGGTGAACAAGAACCTGATGGTCACTCTGACAGAGCTCCAGAGTTACTCTGTGGAGTTGGGACAACCATCTCTGCAGCACTCTACCAATCAGGCCCTTGTGGTTGAGTGGCTAGACGGAAGCCACTCCTCACTAAAAGGCACATGACATCCCGCTTGGAATTTGCCAAAAGGCACCTATAGTCTCTCAGACCATGAGAAACGAGATTCTCTGGTCTGATGAAACCAAGATTGAACTCTTTGGCCTGAATGGCAAACGTCACATCTGGAGTAAACCTGGCACCATCCTTTCGGCAAAGCATTTGTGGTGGCAGCATCATGCTGTGGGGATGTATTCCAGAGGCAGGGACTGGGAGACTAGTCAGGATCGAGGGAAAGATGAACGGAGCAAAGTACAGAGATCCTTGATGAAAACCTGCTCCAGAGCGTTCAGGACCTCAGACTGGGGCGAAGGTTCACCCTCCAACAGGACAACGACCCTAACCACACAGCCAAGACAACACAGGAGTGCCCTCTGTGTTGAGTGGTCTCTGAAGGAGTTGGCTCTGAATGTCCTTGAGTGGCCCAGCCAGAGCCCGGACTTGAACTTGATCGAACATCTCTGGAGAAACCTGAAAATAGCTGTGCAGCAACGCGCCCAATCCAACCTGACCGGGCTTGAGAGGATCGGCAGAGAAGAATGAGAGAAACTCCCTCCAAATACAGGTGTGCCAAGCTTGTTGTGTCTTACCCAAGAAGACTTGAGGGTGTAATCGCTGCCAAAAAGTGCTTAAAGAAAGTACAGAGTAAAGGATTCTGAGTACTTATGTAATGGGATCTGTTTTTCCTTTGTCATTATGGGGTATAGTGTGTAGATTGATGAGATTTAAAAAAAATCAAGTTAAGAATAAGGCTGTAACGTAACAAAATATTCATAAGTCAAGGGGTCTGAATTGTTTAGCTCCCAAGCACGGCCCACCTGTAAAACTGTAATAAACTACTACTTCTTTTCCAGGTTTAGAACTTAGAAACAAGGCTGCACGGGATTTCTATTAACGTCACTCCGTGCAGCCAATGGCAATGTTTGCTGTAGGTATAACGCCGGGAGCCGCTTCTGGATTTGACAACTCAACCGCACTTCCACCTCCGACATGTCAAAACAACAGCTAATCAGCTAAACAACAGGAATTGGCTAGAGCGAATCTGATTGAATCCTCTAGAATCAGCCCCCCGTCTATGTAATCTTATTCATTATAATCTAATATACAAAACTGATCCTAGATCAGCACTCCTACTCTGAGACGCTTAAGAATACGGGCCCTGTAATCTTCCAAGCTGAAGGTATTCTGTAGCCAGCTGACCTGAGCAGGAGATCAAATGACTCCTTCCTCTGGTGGTGATAGTGACACATATGAGTTCACGAGGTGGTGGCACTAGTTTCTCTTTAAGCCTTGGTGAGGTATTACTTTTCTCATGAATTTCACTTTTTTTTATGTGGGGGGGCATTAACCCAATTGAATAATGCAGGGCTTGTTTTTGTTCTATTTGTTGATGAAACACTTACAGGAGAAACAAGAGGTTATGTTAACATGAATTAAGTTTGGTTTTGTTTGGGAATTATGTGTGTCTGATGATAGAGCCAGGTGTATTATTTGCTAGAGAGTGGAGGATCCGTTTCATGCTGTCTAATTCCCGGTACTCTCTGGGGGATAGATCTACCTCAGTGTTCTGAGATCAGCAATAATTAACTGCACAGTGGCTGGACTCTCCCACGGAGCATGGGAGTGAGCTGTGGCTCCATGGAATCCTTATTTCTGGGCTGGTTAATCCCCTGGAGTTTAGGATCTGCTGTGCAGGCACGGAGACAGTCTTTCTCACACAGAATAGCTACTGCTATTCAAATGAAATGAAATTCAACTTTTTTTTGTTACATGCGCCGAATACAATGTGTAGACCTTACTGTGAAATGCTTACTTACAAGCCCTTAACCAACAGTGCAGTTCAAGAAGAGTTAAGTAAATATTTACGAAATAAACTAAAGTAAAAAATTATAAAAAGTAACACAATATTCTAACAACAACGAGGCTATATACAGGGGGTACCGGTACAGAGTCAGTGTGCGGGGGTACAGGTTTAAGGTCATTTGTACATGTAGGTAGGGATGAAGTGACTATGCATAGATAATAAACAGCGAGCAGCAGTAGCAACAGTGTACAAGAGGGGTGGGGGGGATTGTTTGGTGTCGATTTTATTAGTTGTTCAGCAGTCTTATGGCTTGGGGGTAGAAGCTGTTGAGGAGCCTCTTGGTCCTAGACTTGGCGCTCCAGTACCGCTTGCCTTGGGGTAGCAGAGAAAACAGTCTAACTTGGGTGACTGGAGTCTCTGACAATTTTATGGCCTTTCCTCTGACACCGCCTATTATATAGGTCCTGGATGGCAGGAAGGTTGGCCCTAGTGATGTACTGGGCCGTTCGCACTACCCTTGGTCAGATGCCGAGCATTTGCCATACCAGGCAGTGATGCAACCGATCAGGATGCTCTCGATGGTGCAGCTGTAGAACCTTTGAGGATCTGGGGACCCATGCCAAGTCTTTTCAGTCTCCTGAGGGGTACAAGGTTTTGTTGTGCCCTCTTCACTACTGTCTTGGTGTTTTTGGACCATGATAGTTCGTTGGTGCTGTGGACACCAAGGAACTTAAGTGTCTACCCGCTCCTCTATAGCCCCGTTGATGATAATGTGGGCCTGTTCGGCCCACCTTTTCCTGTAGTCCACAATCAGCTCCTTTGTCTTGCTCACATGTTGTCCTGGCACCCCACTGCCAGGTCTCTGACCTCCTCCCTATAGGCTGTCTCATCGTTGTCGGTGATCAGGTTGAGGAGCCGCTTGGTACATGTACATGTGGGTGGGGGACACTGTTGTGTCATCAGAAAATGTAATGATGGTGTTGGAGTCGTGTTTGGCCACGCAGTCATTGGTGAACAGGGAGTACAGGAGGGGACTAAGTACACACCCCTGAGGGGCCCCAGTGTTGAGGATCAACTTATCAGACATGTTGTTGCTCCAGCCAGCAGTTCCCTACCTGGAACTAGATAATGCTGTCTCCTCACCAACCATGTGATTCCTCTACTAAATAAAGCTTCAGTCTGTGGAATTGCATCCCCATCACATGGCTCTGTGATGCCATTGTACTTTGTGCTCTCAGGTATTGGTGTTATCAGCATTGAACGTGCCTACCCTTTGACCCTGGGGTCAAACATTGGTACAACCACCACAGCTATCCTGGCAGCATTGGCAAGCCCAGGGGACAAGCTGGCCGCAGCTTTCCAGGTATCTCATCCTTTTACACTGGAACTTTACATTACTGTTTTTGTTATCCTTTCCAATCAATCAATCAATCAATCAAATGTATTTATAAAGCCCTTTTTACATCAGCCGATGTCACAAAATGCTGTACATAAACCCAGCCTAAAAACCCAAACAGTAAGCAATGCAGATGTAGAAGCACGGGGGGCTTGTCTATTTACAGGGTCTTCTGTTCCATCATATCTCTCTCATTACATTACCCTGGTCTGTTCTACAGGTCGCCTTGTGTCATTTCTTCTTCAACATACTGGGCATTCTGCTGTGGTACCCTGTGCCCACCACCCGCCTGCCCATCCGAATGGCCAGGACTCTGGGGCAGTGCACGGCCAAATATCGCTGGTTCGCTGTACTCTACCTGCTTCTGTGCTTCCTGCTCCTGCCCTCGCTTGTCTTCGCCCTCTCCATGGCAGGCTGGCAGATAATGGCTGGGGTGGGCGTGCCCTTCGCTGCGGCCCTCCTCTTGGTGTCTGTGGTGAACATGCTGCAGGTACACAGGCCAGGCTGTCTGCCAGTGCGGCTGCAGAGCTGGGACTTCCTGCCTGTCTGGATGCATTCCCTTCAACCCCTGGATACCCTACTCACCAAGGTGACCCTGTGCTGCACTAAAGGAGCCAGCGAGCCTGGTCTGATACAGTGCTCTATGGACCATGATGGTCCTCAGAAGAGGAGCCACATGGCTTTGGACAACCTTGTTCTGTGTTACATAGACGAGGCCCCCACTGTGGTAATGTCCCAGGGGTCAGACGAAGCCCCCACAGTGGTAATGTCCCAGGGGGCAGACGAAGCCCCCACAGTGGTAATGTCCCAGGGGGCAGACGAAGCCGCCACAGTGTTAATGTCCCAGGGGGCAGACGAAGCCCCCACAGTGGTAATGTCCCAGGGGGCAGACGAAGCCCCCACAGTGGTAATGTCCCAGGGGGCAGACGAAGCCGCCACAGTGGTAATGTCCCAGGGGGCAGACGAAGCCCCCACAGTGGTAATGTCCCAGGGGGCAGACGAAGCCCCCACAGTGGTAATGTCCCAGGGGGTGGACAGGGTCAGGAGCACACGTCTGTAGATCTTATGACACTGGAACAACAGGAAGACAGAGCAGAATATCTTGTGAAAGCAGCATTGTGGACTGCAAGAAATGAGCAGTGATGATCTAATGTAATGGAACAACGAGACTGAAGCAGAAAGCTGTAGGAGCTTATGGTTGCATGAAAACATGACTCCACTCACAGTCAGTTCCTTTATGGATTGCGGAAATCATGCATGATGCCAGCAGCTACAAAACAATGTTTACTGTGGTTGAGTTATGTCATGTACTGTACTTCAAAGCCACGGAATCAATGAGAGTGTATTATTTACTCACAGCAACTCTATTTCCAGACAAATGTTTGGGCCTATCGCCTAAAGGACATATGTATTATATCATAATTTCCCACAATCAGGATAGCCTTTCACTTTCTGTCAAAACAAACACTTCTTCCTCTTTGCTATCAGTCAGGAGAGGTTAGTAAATGTCTGTCTCTCTGCTGAAAATGCAGGAATTCTGATTGAATAGAATGACAAAAACCACTCAGCCAATTAAAAGGCCTTAAAAAAAAGAATACAAGTTATGCATATGAATGGCTGCGTAATTGAAGCTATATAGGAGGGAATGGGCGCCTCCACACGCTAATTATAACGCAGCAGGGCTCTGAATGGTTGATTAAACATCCATTTGGTGGCATAATGGCAAGTGATTTCCCCAGTTTCAATACATTTTAGGCTTAACGTCTCCTCGCTACTCTTTGAACAATTGGTACTTTTAACCACATGCATATTCCAGAGAGTTAAAAATAGATGATTTGATCATTTTGTTCAAAATCACAATTATTGTACATATAGGAGTTTCATATTTGGGATGAGATGGGAAGCAATTGTTATATATGCTAAATGTATCAAGTCAACTGTGTGTAACACAGATAGACATTCATCTGTCTTTTCTGTTTAAAAGACACAGCAGAGCAGGGCTTTTCACCGGCCCAGTTTCTCCAACCGAGCTGAGACAGACAAGACAGTTGCCAGTGTCATGAAACTAGAAGCTAGAATAGAATTGAGTAATAATTCAGAATATACCACATCTAACAGTCGGCAGAAAGGGAGTTTGATATCATCCATAATAACCAAGGACGATAGATGAACAGCCATGAGATGTTTTTATTGCATGAGAAGTTCTTGAGGCAGACCTATTTAAGTGTAGACCACTTTTCTTGTGACAGAGGCCTACAGAGCCTTGCAGTACAGAGCCCTACACTACAGCTTCCAGTGCAGAGCCCTACACTACAGCTTCCAGTGCAGAGCCCTACACTACAGCTTCCAGTACAGAGCCCTACACTACATCTTACAGTACAGAACCCTACACTACAGCTTCCAGTACAGAACCCTACACTACATCTTACAGTACAGAACCCTTTACAATAGTGAACCCTATCTAAATCTACAGAACCCTACATCTTACAGTACAGAACCCTACACTACATCTTACAGTACAGAACCCTACACTACAGCTTCCAGTACAGAGCCCTACACTACATCTTACAGTACAGAGCCCTACACTACATCTTACAGTACAGAACCCTACACTACATCTTACAGTACAGAGCCCTACACTACATCTTACAGTACAGAACCCTACACTACATCTTACAGTACAGAGCCCTACACTACATCTTACAGTACAGAGCCCTACACTACATCTTACAGTACAGAACCCTATACTACAGCTTACAGTACAGAGCCCTACACTACAGCTTCCAGTACAGAGCCCTACACTACAGCTTCCAGTACAGAGCCCTACACTACATCTTACAGTACAGAACCCTACACTACAGCTTCCAGTACAGAGCCCTACACTACAGCTTCCAGTACAGAGCCCTACACTACATCTTACAGTACAGAGCCCTACACATTTACATTTACATTTAAGTCATTTAGCAGACGCTCTTATCCAGAGCGACTTACAAATTGGTGAACCCTACACTACATCTTCCAGTACAGAACCTTAAGACATCCAGTGGAACAGCCACTTTACAATAGTGCATCTAAATCTCAGAACCTTACAGTAAATCTAGTAAGGGGGTGAGAAGGAACCCTTACACTTCTTATCCTATCCTAGGTAACTACATCTTACAGTACAGAGCCCTACACTACATCTTACAGTACAGAACCCTACACTACATCTTACAGTACAGAACCCTACACTACATCTTACAGTACAGAGCCCTACACTACATCTTCCAGTACAGAGCACTACACTACATCTTACAGTACAGAACCCTATACTACAGTTTACGTGAGCAGTTGTGCAACGTATAATTTTTACATGAGTATGTAAAAGATGTACAAGATGTGATATTTAACCCAAATGTAATTTAAGTCTTAATTGCAGTCTTTGCCTTGAATTCTGTGATTTTATTAAATCTGTGCCAAAATTGTGGTAGGAACGTAACATTAAATTAAATGAACGACTTTGTTGATTATTTTTGCTTAATTGAATGCCAATGTCTGTCAGGCTGGTTCTGTTGTTGTCCTGGACGTCTGGGGAGCAGGGTCGCACATACAGGTGAGTTTTATCCACAACGCCTCTGAATAGGAGTTCTGATCTAAGATCAGTTTAGCCTTTTAGATCATAAAGAATATGATTATATGGAAAGGTTGGGGACCTGATCCTAGATCAACACTCCTACTCCGATACGCTTTTTATTATATTTATTCTTTATTTTACTTGGCAAGTCAGTTAAGAAAAAAATGTTATTTACAATGATGGCCTACCCTGGGCCAATCGTGCACCACCCTATGGGACTCCAAATCACAGCTGGATGCGATACAGCCTGGATTTGAACCAGGGACTGTAGTGACACATCTTGCACATAGATACAGTGCCTTAGACCACTGCGCCACTCAGGGGTTTTGTGGATATATACAGGGGATATATTAAATGTGTTATTGTACTTATTCACCATGTCAAATCAAACTTTATTTGTCACATGCGGCGAATACAACAGGTAGACCTTACCGTGAAATGCTTACTTACAAGCCCTTAACCAAACTAAAGTAAATACCAATAACAAGGCTATATACAGGAGGTACCGGTACTGAGTCAATGTGCGGGGGTACAGGTTAGTCTAGGTCATTTGTACATGTAGGGGTAAAGTAAATATGCATAGATATGATTTTACATTTACATTTAAGTCATTTAGCAGACGCTCTTATCCAGAGCGACTCAAACTGTCACATTCCCTTGACATCCAGTGGAACAGTAGTGCATCTAAATCTTTTAAGGGGGTGAGAGGGATTACTTTATCCTATCCTAGGTATATGATTCACATCAGTATGCTGAGGGAGTACACAGAGTACACACAATATATCCTCAAACTGTCACATATCTCTTGAGGAGCTGGTAGTTGTATCATGCACCAATTGAAAAAGGCACGGTTGAGGGATTAGCATCTCAAATTTTGGATTATAGCGAGTTGCAGATTAAGGAATCAAAACACTCCCGCCACTGCTAAGGAATCAAAACACTCCCGCCACTGCTAAGGAATCAAAACACTCCCGCCACTGCTAAGGAATCACTCCCGCCACTGCTAAAATCAAAACACTCCCGCCACTGCTAAGGAATCAAAACACTCCCGCCACTGCTAAGGAATCAAAACACTCCCGCCACTGCTAAGGAATCAAAACACTCCCGCCACTGCTAAGGAATCAAAACACTCCCGCCACTGCTAAGGAATCAAAACACTCCCGCCACTGCTAAGGAATCAAAACACTCACGCCACTGCTAAGGAATCAAAACACTCCCGCCACTGCTAAGGAATCAAAACACTCCCTCCACTGCCTCATCTGCTCACAGCCCAGGGATGTTCTCCTGCCTGCGTCACTGGGCCTCCTTCTGTCACTCACACGTCCTGTCATCAAACCGTCACAGCAGAGGAGGAGGAGATGGGACCTGGGGTCAATGCAGTCAGCTTGGATTAGTTGAAACCGGTTGATTCCTGTGTCAATAGTCATGGGTTTAAATGCCAATATCACAGCAAACTGTAGCAAAAATGACAAAGCGTAGTTTTACACCAAGTGCCGTGATATCGTGCCCTAAAACTCAAACCCACATGCAGACTGGACATTTAAACATGTCGAACAAAACAGCCATCCCACTGGACATGAATCCCACTGGACATGAATCCCACTGGACATGAATCCCACTGGACATGAATCAAGTTGTTTCCACGTAATTTCAACCAAAAAGTAAATGTGATGATATTGAATCAGCATGGAACATTGAATTGAATTTGCAAAAAGTCATCAAAATCAAGGATTTTTTTCCCAAACTTTTAACCTAAATCCAATGTCATTGTGAATTATTTTGTTGATTTCGCGTCAGTTGACAACTCAACCAAATATAAAATTGAAAATAGACTTAAACTGACATTTGTGCCCAGTGGGATTATTCAATTTCCTCTTTACTTAGCCCTTTGCATTCAGTTTCCATTTCAGATGCTCTGACTGTAGAATGCTATTTCAACAGTCATACACTACCTTTTAGCCCTTTTTTGAACTTGGTCTTATCAGTAGGCTTGCTGTTTCTGAGCTTCCATGAGCTCCTCCCCCTCAATCTCCAGGGTGAAGTGTCTAGTACACTCCAACCACCTACACGCAGCAACAACAAGCCCCTCCCTCAGCAACAGGCATTCCAGAACATAACTCTTTCTCACTATGGGGCTTTGAAGTACAATCCAGCCCCTGATAATGTATTGTTTGAGGCTTAATGCCCTCTTATGGAATATATTTTAGTATACTTTGGAACAGCAGATTAACCTGATAGCATTTAAATGTGGGTTGGAAACCTTATATTTGTTGTTTTATATCTTATTACTGTGATTTATGACACACATACTGACAGTAATGTGAGAGCGTCGTTGTCTGTGAATATATTTCAAAATGTACATTTCAGTAGACTCTCTTATCCAGAGCTACTTACAGGAGCAATTAGGGTTAAGTGCCTTGCTCAAAGGCACATCAACAGATTTTTCACCTCAGGGATTCAAACCAGCGACGTTTCAGTTACCAGCCCAACACTCTTAACTGCTAGGCTACCTGCCGCCCCGAATCAAATCAAACTTCATTTGTCACATGCGCCGAATACAACATGTGTATACCTTACCGTGAAATGCTTACTTTACAAGCCCTCAACAGTGCAGTTCAAGAAAGAGATAAGAAAATATTTAGTAAAAAATAATAAAAAGTAATACAATAAAATAACAATAAAGAGGCTATATACAACCAGTAAAAGGGGTAAGGTTAGTAATGAGGCAATAAAGAGGCTATATTAGTAATGAGGCTAGGGGGTACCAGTACCTAGTCAGTGTGCAGGGGGTACTATATACCAGGGGGTACCAGTACCTAGTCAGTGTGCAGGGGTACAGGTTAGTAATGAGGCTATATACAGGGGGTACCAGTACCTAGTCAGTGTGCAGGGGTACAGGTTAGTAATGAGGCTATATACAGGGGGTACCAGTACCTAGTCAGTCATTTGAGGCTACATGTCAGTGTAGGTTAGTAATGAGGCTAATGACCAGTACCTTCAGTGTGCAGGGGTATAATGAAAACAGGGGGTACCAGTACCTAGTCAGTGTGCAGCAGTGTAAAAAAGGTAGGTGTGAAATGACAAATGGAAGGGGGGAAGGGGGTGTCAATGTAAATAGTCCAGTGGTCATTTGATTAATTGTTCAGCAGTCTTATGGCATGGGGGTAGAATTTGATAAGGAGCCACTTGCTGTGCAGTAGCAGAGAAAACAGTCCAGTCTATGACTTGGGTGACTGAAGTCTTTGACAATCTTTTGGGCTTTCCTCTGACACCGCCTAGCATATAGGTCCTGGATGACAGGAAGCTTGGCCCCAGTGATGTACTGGGCCGTTCGCATTACCCTCTGTAGCGCCTTACGGTCAGATGCCGAGCAGTTGCCATGCCTGGCAGTGATGCAACCGTTCAGGATGCTGTCGATGGTGCAGCTGTAGAACCTTTTGAGGATCTGAGGACCCATGAGAGAGGTTGTTGTCCTGGCACCACACTGCCAGGTCTCTGATCTCCTCCTTATAGGCTGTCTCATCGTTGTTGTTGATCAGGCCTATCACTGTTGTGTTGTCAGAAAACTTAATGATGGTGTTGGAGTCGTGTTTGACCACGCAGTCACTGGAGTACACGAGGGGACTAAGCACACACCCCTGAGGGGCTCCAGTGTTGAAGATCAGTGTGGCAGACGTGGTGTTGCCTACCCTTTCCACTTGGGGGTGGCCCGTCAGGAAGTCCAGGATCCAGTTGCAGAGGGAGGTGTTTAGTCCCAGGGTCCTTAGCTTTGTGATGAGCTTTGTGGGCACTATGGTGTTGAATGCTGTGCTGTAGTCAATTAACAGCATTCTCACATAGGTTTTCCTTTTGTCCAGGTGGGAAAGGGCAGTATGGGGTGTGATTGAGGTACGATTGTCAGCTGTGGATCTGTTGGGGGTCTAGGGTATCCTGTAAGATGCTTTGATGTGAGTCATGTTTGCTGTGGTAAATAGGCTGTAAATAGGCGGCCACAAATAATATAGATGAGAACTCTCTTGGTAGATAGTGTGGTCTACAGCTTATCATAAGGTACTCTAGACAAGCATGTCCTTGAGACTTCTTTAGTATTAGACATTGTGCACCAGCTGTTATAGACAAATAGACACACACCCCTGCACCTCGTCTTACCAGATGTTGCTTCTCTGTCCTGCCGGTGCATGGCAAATCCCACCAGCTCTTTACTAAATATTTCTAAAACTAAAAGCTTTTGTATTTGGAACAAAACACTCACTAAACCTCAAACCTTAACTAAATCTTGTGATAAATAATGTGGAAATTGAGGAAGTTGAGATGACTAAACTGCTTGGAGTAGATTGTAAACTGTCATGGTCAAAACATATTGATGCAGTAGTAGCTAAGATGGGGAGATGTCTGTCTATAATAAAGTGATGCTCTGCCTTCTTAACAACACTATCAATAAGGCAGGCCCTACAGGCCCTAGCTTTGTCGCACCTTGACTACTGTTCAGTCGTGAGGTCAGGTGCCACAAAAAAGTAATTTAGGAAAATTGCAATTGGCTCAGAACAGGGCAGCACGGCTCAGAACAGGACAGCACGGCTCAGAACAGGACAGCACGGCTCAGAACAGGACAGCACGGCTCAGAACAGGACAGCACGGCTCAGAACAGGACAGCACGGCTCAGAACAGGACAGCACGGCTTAGAACAGGACAGCACGGCTGGCCCTTGGATGTGCATAGAGAGCTAATATCAATAATATGCATGTCAATCTTTCCTGGCTGAAAGTGGAGGAGAGATTTTACCTCATCGCTACTCTTATTTATGAGAGGTGTTGAATGCACCGAGCTGTCTTTTCATACAACTGGCACACAGCTCAGACACTCACACATACCCCACAAGAGATGCCACAAGATGTCTCTTCACAGTCCCCAAGTCCAGAACAGACTATGGGAGGCACACAGTACTACATAGAGCCATGACTACATGGAACTCTATTCCACATCAAGTATGTAATGCCAGCAGTAAAATTAGACTTAAAAAACATCTTATGGAACAGCGGGCACTGTGAAGCAACACAAACATTGGCACAGACACATGCACACACACACGCACACACACACACACACACACACGATAACATACGCACTGTACATACACATGGATTTAGTACTGTAGATATGTGGTTGGGTGGGGAGTATGGGCTTGAGAGCACACAGTGTGTTGTGAAATCTATCATCTATAAGTACCTAGGTGTCTGGCTAGACTGCAAACTCTCCTTCCAGACTCATATCAAACATCTCCAATCGAAAATCAAATCAAGAGTCGGCTTTCTATTCCGCAACAAAGCCTCCTTCACTCACGCCGCCAAGCTTACCCTAGTAAAACTGACTATCCTACCGATCCTTGACTTCGGCAATGTCATCTACAAAAGGGCTTCCAACACTCTACTCAGCAAACTGGATGCAGTCTATCACAGTGCCATCCGTTTTCTCACTAAAGCACCTTATACCACCCACCACTGCGACTTGTATGCTCTAGTCGGCTGGCCCTCACTACATATTCGTCGCCAGACCCACTGGCTCCAGGTCATCTACAAGTCCATGCTAGGTAAAGCTCCGCCTTATCTCAGTTCACTGGTCACGATGGCAACACCCATCCGTAGCACGCGCTCCAGCAGGTGTATCTCATTGATCATCCCTAAAGCCAACACCTCATTCGGCCGCCTTTCGTTCCAGTACTCTGCTGCCTGTGACTGGAACGAATTGCAAAAATCGCTGAAGTTGGAGACTTTTATCTCCCTCACCAACTTCAAACATCAGCTATCTGAGCAGCTAACCGATCGCTGCAGCTGTACATAGTCTATTGGTAAATAGCCCACCCATTTTCACCTACCTCAATCCCATACTGTTTTATTTATTTACTTTTCTGCTCTTTTCCACACCAATATCTCTACCTGTACATGACCATCTGATCATTTATCACTCCAGTGTTAATCTGCAAAATTGTAATTATTCGCCTACCTCATGCCTTTTGCACACATTGTATATAGACTCCCCCCTTTTTTTTCTACTGTGTTATTGACTTGTTAATGGTTTACTCCATGTGTAACTCTGTGTTGTCTGTTCACACTGCTATGCTTTATCTTGGCCAGGTCGCAGTTGCAAATGAGAACTTGTTCTCAACTAGCCTACCTGGTTAAATAAAGGTGAAATAAAAAATAAAAAAATAAAAAATCTGTGAATGTATTGTAATATTTTTTTAAATTGTATGAACTGCCTTAATTTTGCTGGACCCCAGGAAGAGTATCTGCTGCTTTGGCTAATGGGGATCCATAATAAATACAAATACAAACGCAAATATTATCTGTGTCGTCGTTCAGCCACGACTCGGTGAAACATAAAAATATTACAGTTTTAATGTCCCGTTGGTAGTATAATCTTTTATTTTATTTTCCAATGATAGCACGTTAGCAAATAGAACGGATGGCAGTGGGGGTTTACACAATCGTCTACGAATTTTCAGAAGGCAGCCCGACCTCTGCACCCTTTTTCTCTGTCTTTTCTTCATGTAAATGAAGGGGATTTGGGCCCGTTCCCGAGAAAGCAGTATATCCTTCGTGTCAATTCGCTTCACCTATTTAGGAGTCCTCAATTGAAGTACTAACTGGTATAGAATACAATATCTATGAGGACGGTCGTCATACTCTCCCACACAACAATAGTCACTCCTTCATAGAATATATTACAAAATGCCCCCAGCGATTGAAAATTAAATTGACCTTAGAACTTTCAGTTTGACATGCAAATCATCTATTCTGTCTGTAGATAAAAATATAAAAATAAATAATGAATTCCTCTTTCACTGGTCATTAGCCATTGCGAGCTATGAATTATGGAAGTTTTGAATTATATTAGAGAAATGCTTAAATAGATTTTTTCGTTGTCTTGTAGTATGTTGTGTTCCCACAGAGAAACATATTTAGACATCATTATAAAATACTCTATCTAATTCAGACTGCTCCAGGTTTCAAATCAAATCAAATGTTATTGGTCACATACACATGGTTAGCAGATGTTAATGCTAGTGTAGAAAAATGTTTGTGCTTCTAGTTCCGACAGTGCAGTAATATCTCACAAGTAATCTAACAATTTCACAACAACTACCTAATACACACATCTAAAGGAGTGAATGAGAATATGTACATATAAATATATGGATGAGCGATGTCCGAGTGTCATAGGCAGGGTGCAATAGATGGTATAAACATACAGTACATACATATGGCATTTGTTAATTGTTTACTCCATGTGTAACTCTGTGTTGTCTGCTCACACTGCTATGCTTTATCTTGGCCAGATCGCAGTTGCAAATGAGAACTTGTTCTCAAGTAGCCTACCTGGTTAAATAAAGGTGAAATAAAAAAAAAATAATCTAATGTAAGATATGTAAACATTATTAAAGTGGCATTATTTAAAGTGGCATTGTTTAAAGTGACTAGTGATACATTTGTTGAAGTGGCCAGTGATTGGGTCTCAACGTAGGCAGAAGGACAAGTTCCCTCTGAGTTAGTGATTGTTGTTTAGCAGTCTGATGGCCTTGAGATAGAAGCTGTTCTTCAGTCTCTCGGTCCCAGCTTTGATGCACCTGTACTGACCTCACCTTCTGGATGGTAGCGGTGTGAATAGGCAGTGTCTCGTTAAAACCAGGGCTATGGTACATTAACTCAGGTCGTCTCGTTTTAACTCCGGTCGTCTCGTTTGAACTCAGGTCGTCTCGTTTTAACTCCGGTCGTCTCGTTTTAACTCCGGTCGTCTCGTTTTTCTAACTATTGAGTCGCCAAAGAGAAAGTATGACAATGCATTTAGTCGTCTCTCTCTCTTTAAAAAAAAGAAAAACTATTTATTAGCTAAATAAATTGTTGCAGAATGTGTGCCTTCACCTTTACTCTGTTCCAGTCATATTGAGAAGGCTTGATAAGTGCTTTTCAATCCCACCTGGTTGAGACTTGGTAATGCAGACGCTGCCAGCAAGAACAACTCAAGACACACTCAGAGAATATTCTGATCCTTGAATCAAAGAAGCAGCTGACCATGTGACTTTTACTGTCAAAAAGGCTTGACAGTCCTCAACAGCAAATTGGGATCATCCATTTGTCGTCAAGGCTTTTGGGCTTTGCATATAATTTGTGCCCAAGCAGGTTCAGTAACCGTGGCGAGTGGTGTTTAAATTGCTGGCTATATGTGATGTGTGTTAATGAACAGTCCTCCTGCTGGCCAATGGCAACTGAGCTCCACCAGGGAATTGGTCTCCATTCAGCCTTTATTAAACCTGCCTGGGTCAACTATGTCTGTCTGATAGTGAGTGAGAAGAGTTAGCTGCAGGAGGGGAGGACATGAGGAGGATTAATAAAGGTATGTCTTTCTGATAACCCATAACAGAACTCAGGGGACATATCAGTGGGGGTGACTGACAGGTCCAATCAATCAATCAAGCACAATTTACATCAGCAGTTGTCACAAAGTGCTTTACAGATACTCAGCCTTAAACCCCAAAAGAGAAAGCAATGTAGAGGCAGATGCACAGTGGGAGGACTCCCTAGAAAGATGTGACAGGTTAAAGGACATATTCATAGCCTGTTATACATTGAAAAGTATTAGTAAGTTCATAGTATGTGAGGATCTTAAAACATCTAAGGTTAAAAAGATGCATTCAGTATTAGTTGATAGAGATTGATAACATTCATATAATTGTGTTAAAGTTCAAATCTGTCAAAGGGTACGAATTGTGAGAGTAATGTGTAAACGTTATATTGATTACTTTATTTTGTAGTGCATAAAAGTGTTAATCTGTGATCTACGAAATGTTCTTAATCTATGAGCCGGAGATCGATTGCTCTGGTCTCCACCCATATTCCTGGGGAATATCGCGGTCTTTTCTCATTGAACTATACGTTGAATTGAGAATACAACACCGTATCACTGTCGTGATTATTTCTCCCCTGTTTTCAGGTACTTTATTGATGATAAAAATAGTAATTTAAATGTTATAACTAGCGAACATGTCAAGAGTGTTTAAGGTGTGTTTTAGTAACGTCTTGAGGAAGTTAGAGTTAAGTTTGAAGAGAGTAATATTAGCCCTGCTCGGTTGAAGTGAAGGATAGCATCGTACTGAGAGTAGCTGCCATTTTATGTTGATTGTGAATGAACATGCGTGTTGGTAATAAGATATTTTGCTGTGTTATTTGTATAATGGGTTTTCTGTTATGTAATGTGTTACTTTTGTGAAATGATTGAACTATACGTTGAATTGAGAATACAACACCGTATCACTGTCGTGATTATTTCTCCCCTGTTTTCAGGGGCGTAACAAAGACAGGACCCAGGAAGAAACCTACAGAGGAACCAAGCTCTGAGGGGAGGCCAGTCCTCTTCTGGCTGTACTGGGTAGAGATTAACCAAGCTCTGAGGGGAGGCCAGTCCTCTTCTGGCTGTACTGGGTAGAGATTAACCAAGCTCTGAGGGGAGGCCAGTCCTCTTCTGGCTGTACTGGGTAGAGATGAACCAAGTTCTGAGGGGAGGCCAGTCCTCTTCTGGCTGTACTGGGTAGAGATGAACCAAGCTCTGAGGGGAGGCCAGTCCTCTTCTGGCTGTACTGGGTAGAGATGAACCAAGTTCTGAGGGGAGGCCAGTCCTCTTCTGGCTGTACTGGGTAGAGATGAACCAAGCTCCGAGGGAAGGCCAGTCCTCTTCTGGCTGTACTGGGTAGAGATGAACCAAGCTCTGAGGGGAGGCCAGTCCTCTTCTGGCTGTACTGGGTAGAGATGAACCAAGCTCTGAGGGGAGGCCAGTCCTCTTCTGGCTGCCGGGTTGAAAAGGTATCTGCAGTCATCTATCCATTCTATTCCTTCTGGTTTTTTAACAGGCTTTCTAAAGCCCACATACCATGATTCTACTATTCAAGCGTACCTTTCCATCCCACGGAGCCAACAGCTTTTTGTATTGTGTTAAGAAGGGAATTTAGCATTTCTAAGAATGAAAAGCCATTTTGTCAGAGAATTTGACAGTAAATGTCAAGGCACAATGGCTGTCCATTGTTTATGGCCGTTTATGGCTACAACGATAGAGCTTCTACACGCAACACACATACAGTTACCTATCACAACTCTCAACTGTTAGGTGGTGCCATTAATTGTAATGCAAAATAATACCGTGCCCATCATGGTATGAAGCTATGCCTTCAGTGGAGTCAGAGCAATGCTATGGAACCAAAAACCAGTAATTGCACACGAGGGGGAAACTTTCCCTGCCCTTGAATTGAAGTCTATAGACCCAGTCATAGACCCAGTCACATATTAATACTGTTGATTTCCCATAGAGACAGATCTCTGTGCAGTTCCTGTTGCACGTTTCAGAGCATGATTTTTTTAGCCTGCAAAGCCCCAGAATGTAAAATCTTTCAAAAAGATGATCCCATATGAATGGGATGCGAATGAATGCGATGCTGATTTCAAGGTTTGATACAGTTTGCATGAAGCGTTCTCACTGCTGTGCCGTTCAGTTGACTGAAAGGCAGGCCAAAATGAAACCATTGAGTTGCATTCAACATGCTGAGTGTCCATTTAGTGACCAAAGCGACTTAGTCAGTCATGAGTGCAAACATATTCAAAGGTCACTAAATGGACACTCAAAACATGTCGAATGTGACTCAATGGCTTTATTTTCGCCTGCCTTTCGCCTGCCTTTATATATATATACATATATACACTGTATATTTTAATTAAAACCTCCAATTTGGAAGGTTCTCAGTCTGTATGACCTTTTATTATGACTCTGTCGACATAATTAGATGAACCTTTCTCAACTGTCTTTCCATTTCTCTGCTTCTACAGTTGTAATTAACCTATAATAATCTCACGTATCTTGATACAGAACTGAACACTTTATTTAGCATGCTGTCCTCCATAATCCACTGTAATTACTGAGGTAACCTTTGTGGTTTGTGCTGTTTGTTCAAGCATCCTCGACTGTAATGAGATTCCTCCTACTCGTATTAGTGGCCCAGTGGATTTGTTTTTAGAAACCAACACTCAGAAGGCTAGTGCTCATAATTGTTCACTACACCCCCTATACTGTCTGTGATTTAAAGGGAAACTCCACTCAAAAACAATATATATATATTTTTTCATTCGTTCACTGTTGTTACAGTCCTAAAAAATGGTGCATTGTCAGCAGTCTAGTTTTCAAGCTATTGGACTTTTAGAAGCAAAGGGCTCCCCGGACACATCATCATACTGTATGTGTTTAAATATTTGTTATGTTGTCACTCGTTTGATAAACATACTTATCCACAAAGCACCAGATTGGACAGCCCTAAATGACAACATAATCATGAAGATTAGAGATTGGAGGAAAATATTCTAATACGGCAATCACGCCTGCATCCTCTGCTCCTGCATCCTCTGCTCCTAACTCCAAAATATTTGTTTGATGGATTAGTGATGTTACCCACTTAAATTACACACTAAACAGATTTTGTTATTTTTCTTAACTTGCATAATTCATTAATTACACACAGGATGCTTTTCCTTTGGCTATTGCTATTTGTGAATGGTGTATGGGGCAGCACAATCTCCAAACCATCCGTCCTCCTCCAAATCATCCGTCCTCCTCCAAATCATCCATCCATCCGTCCTCCAAACCATCCATCCTCCTCCAAATCATCCATCCGTCCTCAAAATCATCCATCCGTCCTCCAAACCATCCATCCTCCTCCAAATCATCCATCCGTCCTCAAAATCATCCATCCGTCCTCCAAACCATCAATCCTCCTCTAAATCATCCATCTGTCCTCCTCCAAATCATCCATCCATCCATAAAACCATTAATCCTCCTCCAAACCATCCATCCTCCTCCAAACCATCCATCCATCCATCCTCCAAACCATCCATCCATTCTCCTCCAAACCATCCATCCTCCTCATGTTCCTCCTCATGTTCTCTATCAGCCAGTTCTGTCCTGCTACTTCTTATCACGCAGCGTACAATATTGAATTATCTGTACTGTGATCAAGGAACACTTTGGAAACTATTATTTTAATAAATTATTAGTGCTCTGGGAATACAATGTACACTGAGTGTACAAAACATTAAGAATGACCTAATATTGAGTTGCACCCCCCCACCCATTTTGCCCTCAGAACAGCCTCAATTTGTCAGGGCATGGACTCTACAAGGTGTCGAAAGCATTCCACAGGGATGCTGGCCCATGTTGACTCAATGTTTCCCACGGTTGTGTTAATTGACTGGATGTCCTTTGGGTGCTGGATTGTTCTTGATTCACACGGGAAACTGTTGAGCGTGAAAAACCCAGCAGCGTTGCAGTTCTTGACACAAACCGGTGCATGCACCTACTACAATACCCCGTTCAAAAAAATCTCACTCAGCTGATATGTTTAACATTTTAAATCTGACCGGTGTCTTTCAGTAGTTTCATTCTCTCAATAATATGACAGCAGTGTCTTTCAGTAGTTTCATTCTCTCAATAATATGACAGCAGTGTCTTTCAGTAGTTTCATTCTCTCAATAATATGACAGCAGTGCATTTCAGTAGTTTCATTCTCTCAATAATATGACAGCAGTGCATTTCAGTAGTTTCATTCTCTCAATAATATGACAGCAGTGTCTTTCAGTAGTTTCATTCTCTCAATAATATGACAGCAGTGTCTTTCAGTAGTTTCATTCTCTCAATAATATGACAGCAGTGTCTTTCAGTAGTTTCATTCTCTCAATAATATGACAGCAGTGTCTTTCAGTAGTTTCATTCTCTCAATAATATGACAGCAGTGTCTTTCAGTAGTTTCATTCTCTCAATAATATGACAGCAGTGTCTTTCAGTAGTTTCATTCTCTCAATAATATGACAGCAGTGTCTTTCAGTAGTTTCATTCTCTCAATAATATGACAGCAGTGCCTTTCTGGAATTAAGTTTGAAACTCATTGCACTGTTATAGAGTCCTAAATAAGCCACAGAGTCGTTTTTACATGTGTGCTGTACCCTCCTTTCCCCAGATTTCTACAGCTCTCCCTGGACTAGAAACGCTTGGGGTTTGTGTGTGAGAAGTACAGCCGTGCTTTTTCCATGACTCTAGTGGACCACAGGCTCCAGGTTCAGTTCCCTGTAGCTGAGAGAGAGAGAGCGAGAGAGAGAGAGAGAGAGGGAGAGAGAGAGAGAGAGAGAGAGACAGAGAGAGAGAGAGAGAGAGAGAGAGAGAGAGAGAGAGAGAGAGAGAGAGAGAGAGAGAGAGAGACAGAGAGACACAGAGAGAGAGAGAGAGAGGGTCTGTGGTTACCGTAAAACGTTTCCTATTGTCATCTGATATGTTTCAGAGCCTAAAATGAAAAGATGATACCATTGAAATGCAAATGAATCTTGCATCTCGGATTCCTCCTCAGCAAATCAAAGGCTTTTATTGTGGAGGTTTGATGTGTGTTAAATCAATGTGAAACCTTGAGGCGCGGGGGCACCTAGCTATCGTCTGCATGAGTTGAGTCTGTAGAGAGTATCCCAGCCGTTTCCATAGTCACCACTGGAACCGGATCACGCCTATGTGAAATAAATGTATTTTTCTCTGAAAAAGCACAGAAATGTATTGGGCTGTGTGTCAGACTACAGCAGGCAACATAACTCATGCGGTGCTGGGCGACTCTGTGCTGGCTCACTAGGACCATATTTTCTACTCTCACATTAACCCTGAGGCCTTTCCTGACCATTCTGGACTGTCAATCATGGGGGTCAACTTTCTCTTCTACAGGGTTGATTGATAGGCTATTTTGTTCTTCACAACGAAATATATCAATCAGTAGAATCATCACAAATTATTCTCCTCATCTCTCCCTTCTTATGATAATACATTTTACTGCACTGTCAGCCTGTCAGCATTGTTGGACTGTGCTTTAATTGATGATAGCAGAATGAAACACTTCACTTTCTAGTGAAAATATCTTAGTGATGACATGCTGTGTGTCTGGAATGCAAATCCCCTCAGGACAGTGTCATGCCAAGGTTGTCTGGATGTATAAACTGGACTATGATTTAATCAAAGTGATTTGGAAGTAAAGTATCTGAAACTGACATAGACTAGCACACTCTGTTGGCATAATTTATATAGAAACATTTTGGAAACAGAAGATGCTGAACAGGAATGACGGAGTCCATCTAAATCATCTTGGTACCTGGATCCTGTCCTGGCATTTCAAAGCTGTGTTGAGACAATGACCTATCAGTGACCCTGCTCAGATAATCCCCACCATTGTGACGCTGAGTTGTCTAGTGCTACTGCAAATGCACGTTTTCTCAGGGGTGTTGATAGTCATACTGTAAGTAACTTATTTTATGTTCCTCTAAATGCATCTGTCAATCCTACAGCTATTGTCAGCAGTAATCATGTGCTGATGAACCTGAGTTATACTGTTAGCACTGAGACGTTTTGTCCTAGTAGGAAGCCACTGTGAGCAGTGCAACCTGCACTATCAGCTCAAACATAAATATCACTCATTTCCGGTCACAACTTGCAGACTTGTTTACGTGTTGCTGTGCATTTTGTGCATTTTGTTGCCAACCTTACTTTGCTACCTGACAACTTTACGTTTTTTACTTTTTAATTATCGTTTATATTTTTGGTTTTTCCTTCACTCAACTTTTTTCATTCAACTTTTTCACTCCGGATGCTTTATCTGGACGTGGTTCGTCAGGACCTCCAACAGCCGAAGCTAAGTAGTAACATTAACATGATCCCTTCTAATTGCAGTCGCTGTACTCATAATACACAGGAGAACGATCACCTTACGGCGAGGATAGCTGTGTTGCAAGCCCAGCTTCAGACGCAATCGTTAGGCAAGGGTAATTTCAGTGTAGGAAAGGATGAAACAGTGTCTGTGCCACCAGTAAGGACAGATAGTAACGTTAGTATAAATCCCCTGGCACAGTCCCCGCAGCCGGACAACTTTCTCACGGTTTCTGGAGGGAAATGCTGTAGGAATGCTCAACCGGTATCGCTCATTCAGCCGACAGAAACTGTCAACCCGTTTTCCCCATTAAGCAGCTAGTCGGAGTCTGAGGCCGAGCCTTCTTTTGTCTCTACTCCTCCCATTACGGGGTCTGAGACGTCGAAGCTTCCCACCATTATCTCTGACAAATTGAAAACTCTAGTCATTGGCGACTCCATTACCCGCAGTATTAGACTTAAAACGAATCATCCAGCGATCATACACTGTTTACCAGGGGGCAGGGCTACCGACGTTAAGGCTAATCTGAAGATGGTGTTGGCTAAAGCGAAAACTGGCGAGTGTAGAGAGTATAGAGATATTGTTATCCATGTCGGCACCAACGATGTTAGGATGAAACAGCCAGAGGTCACCTAGTGCAACATAGCCTCAGCGTGTAAATCAGCTAGAAAGATGTGTTGGCATCGAGTAATTGTCTCTGGCCCCCTCCCAGTTAGGGGGAGTGATGAGCGCTACAGCAGTCTCACAACTCAATCGCTGGTTGAAAATTGTTTTCTGCCCCTCTCAAAAGATAGAATTTGTAGATAATTGGCCCTCTTTCTGGGACTCACCCACAAACAGGACCAAGCCTGGCCTGCTGAGGAGTGACGGACTCCATCCTAGCTGGAGGGGTGCTCTCATCTTATCTACCAACATAGACAGGGCTAAAAACTCCTCTAGCAAAACTAAACATGGCGGTGTTCGCCTGAGAAATCTCACTAGGATAAAGACCTCCTCCATTCCTGTCATTATTGAAAGGGATTGTGATACCTCACATCTCAAAATAGGGCTACTTAATATTAGATCCCTTACTTCAAAGGCAATTATAGTCAATGAACTAATCACTGATCATAATCTTGATGTGATTGGCCTGACTGAAACATGGCTTAAGCCTGATGAATTTACTGTGTTAAATGAGGCCTCACCTCCTGGTTACACTAGGGACCATATCCCCCGTGCATCCCGCAAAGGCGGAGGTGTTGCTAACATTTACGATAGCAAATTTCAATTTACCAACAAAAAAAATATGTTTTCGTCTTTTGAGCTTCTAGTCATGAAATCTATGCAGCCTACTCAATCACTTTTTATAGCTACTGTTTACAGGCCTCCTGGGCTTTGTACAGCGTTCCTCATTGAGTTCCCTGAATTCCTATCGGACCTTGTAGTCATAGCAGATAATATTCACATTTTTGGTAACTTTAATATTCACATGGAAAAGTCCACAGACCCACTCCAAAAGGCTTTCGGAGCCATCATCGACTCAGTGAGTTTGTCCAACATGTCTCTGGACCCACTCACTGTCACAGTCATACTCTGGACCTAGTTTTGTCCCATGGAATAAATGTTGTGGATCTTAATGTTTTCCCTCATAATCCTGGAATATCGGACCACCATTTTATTATGTTTGCAATTGCAACAAATAATCTCCTCAGACCCAAACCAAGGAGCATCAAAAGTCGTGCTATAAATTCACAGACAACACAAAGATTCCCTTCCAAACTCCCTCTGCCTACCCAAGGACGTCAGAGGACAAAAATCAGTTAACCACCTAACTGAGGGACTCAATTTAACCTTGCACAATACCCTAGATGCAGTTGCATCTAGATCAGTTGCAAGACTCATCTCTTCAGTGGGTCACATGATTGAGTGTAGTCTGGCCCAGGAGTGTGAAGGTGAACGGAAAGGCTCTGGAGCAACGAACTGCCCTTGCTGTCTCTGCCTTGCCGGTTCCACTCTTTTCACTGCGATTCTCTGCCTCTAACCCTATTACAGGGGCTGAGTTACTGGCTTACTGGTGCTCTTTCATGCCGTCCCTAGGAGGGGTGCGTCACTTGAGTGGGTTGAGTCACTGGTGTGATCTTCCTGTCTGGGTTGGCACCCCCCCTTTGGTTGTGCCGTGGCGGAGATCTTTGTGGGCTATACTCGGCCTTGTCTCAGGATGGTAAATTGGTGGTTGAAGACATCCCTCTAGTGGTGTGGGGGCTGTACTTTGGCAAAGTGGGTGGGGTTATATCCTTCCTGTTTGGCCCTGTCCGGGGGTATCATCGGATGGGGCCACAGTGTCTCCTGACCCCTCCTGTCTCAGCCTCCAGTATTTATGCTGCAGTAGTTTATGTGTCGAGGGGCTAGGGTCAGTTTGTTATATCTGGAGTACTTCTCCTGTCTTATCCAGTGTCCTGTGTGAATTTAAGTATGCTCTCTCTAATTCTCTCTCTCTTTCTCTCTCTCGGAGGACCTGAGCCCTAGGACCATGCCTCAGGACTACCTGGCACGATGTCTTCTTTCTGTCCCCAGTCCACCTGGCTGTGCTGCTGCTCCAGTTTCAACTGTTCTGCCTTCAGTCACTATTACTGTACCTACGAAACAGGGGACATAAATCATCCTTCAACATTACAGTAGCTGTACCTAGTTTTTCTATCTGCTAAACCTAGGAAGTGGACTCTTTAGCGAGGGCAGAATAACTATGCCTGCATAATGACCACATTTTTAACAAAGAAACAACTTTTCTCCTATCATGAGCAGAGCTAGGCTTTCTATTTGTATTTTATTGCGGATCCTCATTAGCAGCAGCTACTCTTCCTGGGATACAATCACAGTTTCATACAATACAACACAACACATTAGTACACACTACTCTACCATAAAATATCTACAATACAAAATCAATAAAACGGAAAAATAACCATATTAAAATGTGTGTGTGTGTTAGCATGTGTTTGAGAATGCTGTGCGAGTGCCTGTGTGTGTGCGTGTGTCTCTTCAAAGTCTGCGCTGTTCCATAAGGTCTGTTTTTAAATAAGATTTTACTTCTTGACTGAGTTACATGATGTGGAATAGTGACTGAAACGAGTACAAATTAAATATATGTATAGTTCGCACATCACAATGAAAGACCAATCCCGTATAAACTTAGGCAGGCAACAGGGTACATATATACACACAGAAATTAACGCAAATGAAACCAGGTGTGAAAAAGAACCATAGACAAAACAATCAGAAAAGGAAAAAGGGATCGGTGATGGCTAGTAGACCGGCGACGCCAACCGCCGAGCGCCGCCCGAACAGGAAGAGGAGCCACCTTCGGTAGAAGTCGTGACAGCAACAGACAGGTTAAGGCAGGCAGGGGTCAGTAAACCAGAGGTGGGGCAACGGTACTGTGCGGCAAGCAGGGTCAGGGAAAGGCAGAGGTCTGTAATTCAGAAGGGGGCAAAGGTACAGGTTTGCAGGCAGGCTCAGGGTCAGGCAGAGTGGTCAGGCAGGTGGGCTCGGAGTCAAGACAGACAAGGGTCAAAACCAGGAGGGCGAAAAAAGAGAGACTGGAAAAAGCAGGAGCTGAGACACAAAATGCTGGTTGACTTGAACAAACAAGACAAACTGGCAACAGACAAACAGAGAACACAGGTATAAATACACAGGGGATAATGGGAAAGATGGGCGACACCTGGAGGGGTGTGGAGACAATCACAAGACAGGTGAAATAGATCAGGGTGGGACAATAGAGAATGATAGTAAAAAGCTTTGGAGCTCCTTAAATGACATTTTGGACAAAAAGGCGAACTCGGCTCCATCATTCATTGAATCAGATGGCTCATTCATCACAAAGCCCACAAAACTACTTTATAGATTTTTTTATTTGGCAAGATTAGCAAACATAGGCATGATTGACAACAACAAATTCTGAACATACTGTACACATCCATAACTGACCAAATTATGAAAGGCAAGCACTGTGATTTTGAATTCCGTAAAGTGAGTGTGAAACAATGACAAGGCAGCTGGGTCTGACAACTTGGATTGAAAATGACTGAGGATGATAGTGGACTATACTACCAATCCTATTTGTCACCTCTTCAATCTAAGCCTACAGGAAAGTGAATCTCACTCAGACCTGGAGGGAAGCAAAAGTCCTTCCGTTACTCAAGAATAACAGCCCCCTTTACTGGCTCAAACAGCTGACCAATCAGCATGTTACCAACCCTTAGTAAACTTTTGGGAAAAGTTGTATTTGACCAGGTACAATGCTATTTCACAGTAAACAAATGAACAATTAACATTCAGCATGCTTATAGGGAAGGGCATTCAACATGACTGATGACTGATAATTGTCTCTCCTGGCTCAGGGTGGAGGAGAGATTGACTGCATCACTGCTTGTCTTTGGAAGTGGATTTGACATGTTGAAATTACGAGCTGTTTAAGCGACTAGCGCACAGCTCAGACACCCATACATACCCCACAAGACATTCCACCAGAGGTCTCTTCACATTCCCCATGTCCAGAACAGACTCTGGAAAACATTCATTACTACATAGAGTCGTGGCTACACAGAACTCTATTCCACATCATGTAACTCAGTCAAGAAGTAAAATCTTATTTAAAAACAGACCTTATGGAACAGCGCAGACTTTGAAGAGACACACATACACACGCACACACAGGCACTCGCACAGCATTCTCAAACACATAACACACATTTTAATATTGTTATTTTTCCGTTTTATTGATTTTGTATTGTAGATATTTTATGGTAGAGTAGTGTGTACTAATGTGTTGTGTTGTATTGTATGAAACTGTGATTGTATCCCAGGAAGAGTAGCTGCTGCTAATGAGGATCCGCAATAAAATACAAATAGAAAGCCTAGCTCTGCTCATGATAGGAGAAAAGTTGTTTCTTTGTCAAAAATGTGGTCATTATGCAGGCATAGTTATTCTGCCCTCGCTAAAGAGTCCACTTCCTAGGTTTAGCAGATAGAAAAACTAGGTACAGCTACTGTAATGTTGAAGGATGATTGATGTCCCCTGTTTCGTAGGTACAGTAATAGTGACTGAAACGAGTACAAATTAAATATATGTATAGTTCAGAAACTAGGTCAGGAAATGCCTTAAAAAGCAGCCAGGTACACTACAGATCACGTTTCCATCTACAGTCGTGGCCAAAAGTTTTGAGAATGACACAAATATTAAATTTTCACAAAGTTTGCTGCTTCAGTGTCTTTAGATATTTTTGTCAGATGTTACTATGGAATACTGAAGTATAATTACAAGCATTTCATAAGTGTCAAAGGCTTTTATTGACAATTACATGAAGTTGATGCAAAGAGTCAATATTTGCAGTGTTTACCCTTCTTTTTCAAGACCTCTGCAATCCGCCCTGGCATGCTGTCAATTGACTTCTGGGCCACATCCTGACTGATGGCAGCCCATTCTTGCATAATCAATGCTTGGAGTTTGTCAGAATTTGTGGGTTTTGCCTCCCGGGTGGTTCAGTGGTTAAGGGCACTGTACTGCAGCGCTAGCTGTGCCACCAGAGACTCTGGGTTCGCGCCCAGGCTCTGTCGTAACCGGCCGCGACCGGGAGGTCCGTGGGGCAACGCACAATTGGCCTAGCGTCGTCCGGGTTAGGGAGGGTTTGGCCGGTAGGGAAATCCTTGTCTCATCGCGCACCAGCGACTCCTGTGGCGGGCCGGGCGCAGTGCACGCTAACCAAGGTTGCCAGGTGCACGGTGTTTCCTCCGCCATATTGGTGCGGCTGGCTTCCGGGTTGGATGGCGCTGTGTTAAGAAGCAGTGCGGCTTGGTTGGGTTGTGTATCGGAGGACGCATGACTTTCAACCTTCATCTCTCCCGAGCCCGTACAGGAGTTGTAGCGATGAGACAAGATAGTAGCTACTAAACAATTGGATACCATGAAATTGGGGAGAAAAGGGGGTAAAAAATCCACTAAAATAAAATAAAATAAATAAAGAATATGTGGGTTTTTGTTTGTCCACCCACCTCTTGAAGATTGACCACAAGTTCTCAATGGGATTAAGGTCTGAGGAGTTTCCTGGCCATGGACCCAAAATATCGATGTTTTTTTCCCCGAGCCACTTAGTTATCACTTTTGCCTTATGGCAAGGTGCTCCATCATGCTGGAAAAGGCATTGTTATTCACCAAACTGTTCCTGGATGGTTAGAAGAAGTTGCTCTCGGAGGATGTGTTGGTACCATTCTTTATTCATGGCTGTGTCTTTAGGCTAAATTGTGAGTGAGCCCACTCCCTTAGCTGAGAAGCAACCCCACACATGAATGGGATGCTTTACTGTTGGCATGACACAGGACTGATGGTAGCGCTCATCTGGTCTTCTCTGGACAAGCTTTTTTCCGGATGTCCCAAACAATCGGAAAGGGGATTCATCAGAGAAAATGACTTTACCCCCGTCCTCAGCAGTCAAATCCCTGTACCTTTTGCAGAATATCAGTCTGTCCCTGATGTTTTTCCTGGAGAGTAGTGGCTTCTTTGCTGCCCTTCTTGGCACCAGGCCATCCTCCAAAAGTCTTCGCCTCACTGTGCGTGCAAATGCACTCACACCAGCCTGCTGCCGTTCCTGAGCAAGCTCTGTACTGGTGGTGCCCTGATCCCGCAGCTGAATCAACTTTAGGAGACGGTCCTGGTGCTTGCTGGACTTTCTTGGGCGCCCTGAAGCCTTCTTCACAACAATTTAACGTCTCTCCTTGAAGTTCTTGATGATCCGATAAATGGTTGATTTAGGTGCAATCTTACTGGCAGCAATATCCTTGCCTGTGAAGCCCTTTTTGTGCAAAGCAATGATGACGGCACGTGTTTCCTTGCAGGTAACCATGATTGACAGAGGAAGAACAATGATTCCAAGCACCACCCTCCTTTTGAAGCTTCCAGTCTGTTTTTCGAACTCAATCAGCATGACAGAGGGATCTCCAGCCTTGTCCTCGTCAACACTCACACCTGTGTTAACGAGAGAATCACTGACATGATGTCAGCTGGTCCTTTTGTGGCAGGGCTGAAATGCAGTGGAAATTATTTTGGGGGATTCAGTTAATTTGCATGGCAAAGAGGGACTTTGCAATTAATCTGATCACTCTTCATAACATTCTGCAGTATATCCAAATTGCCATCATTCAAACTGAGGCAGCAGACTTTGTGAAAATTAATATTTGTGTCATTCTCAAAACTTTTGGCCACGACTGTACACTGTTCAGTTAATTTTAGGTGAGAGTCTGTTCGCTTTCGTGGCCTTTAAAGACTGGGTCATTGCCAGAATAACAGGGAATATTATATGAACATTAAATGTATTTATGTGTGGCCTGAAATATCTCAGCTTGCAGAGAAAGGGGAGAGAGAGAGAGAGAGAGAGAAAGAGAGATAAAGAAGGAGGGGAAGGGAGAGCTTTGAGATTAACAGTGGTGCAAGCTCTTTGTATAGTTAATGTTTTCAGACGTGGGAGACAGAGAAGATATTTATGGATTTGGTGAAATTCTCTGGGGGAATGAAGAAACAGAGGTAAATGTCTCAGCATTATACAGAGGGAAGGGTAACTCCACAACAAGAGCCCAGCCATGTGACTGTGAAAGTGGCCAGAAGAATCAGTCTCAGCCCTGGGGGGCCTGATTCAATGCAATGTTCATTTCAGTCAGAGAAAATTACATTTGTTATTTGGAATTTATGCATTAACATCATGCACACTGCCAGCAGTCTACTTGACCATGGGATGTGCTCAGGCATTTCTCATTCCACTGTAGCACAATGTTCCACTTGGGTAGACAAACCTAGTCGATGGCCAAACCCAACAATAAGTAATTCATAGTTTTTAACTGAAATTGTACTGAACATCTTGCATTTTTTTCATACCTGAGCTGTAAATATACCCCACCCCCCACGTCATCTAAAGTCTGAGTACGCCAACATGTATTCTTCAAATCTTCTTCTACTCATCTGTGTATACTTACTGCTTTTATAGAACATGCATGGAAGGAGACCCTTGCTGTGTACTGTATGCACAGTTGGAAGTTTACATATACTTAGGTAGGAGTCATTAAAACTCGTTTTTCAACCACTCCACAAATTTCTTGTTATTAAACTATAGTTTTGGCAAGTCGGTTAGGACATCTACTTTGTGCATGACACAATACCTTTTCCTAACAAGTGTATACAGACATTTTATTTCAGATTATCATTCACTGTATCACAATTCCAATGGGTCAGAAGTTTACATAACACTAAGTTGACTGTGCCTTTAAACAGCTTGGAAAATCCCAGAAAATGATGTCATGGAAGCTAATTGACATCATTTGAGTCAATTGGAAGTGTACCTGTGGATGTATTTCAAGGCCTACCTTCAGACTCAGTGCCTCTTTGCTTGACATCATGGGAAAATCAAAAGAAATCAGCCAAGACCTCAGAAAATAAATTGCAGACCTCCACAAGTCTGGTTCATCCTTGCGAGCAATTTCCAAACGCCTGAAGGTACCACGTTCATCTGTACAAACAATAGTACGCAAGTATAAACACCATGGGCACGCGCAGCTATCATACCGCTCAGGAAGGAGACGCATTCTGTCTCCTAGAGATGAACGTGCTTTGGGCCGAAAAGTGCAAATCAATCTCAGAACAACAGCAAATGACCTTGTGAAGATGCTGGAGGAAACAGGTACAAAAGTATCTGTACCCACAGTAAAACGAGTCCTATATCGACATAACCTGAAAGGCCGCTAAACAAGGAAGAAGCCAACGCTCCAAAACCGTCATAAAAAAAGCCACACTAGCGTTTGCAACTGCACATGGAGACAAAGATCATGCTTTTTGGAGAAATGTCCTCTGGTCTGATGATACAAAAATAGAACTGTTTGGCCATAATGACCATCGTTCTGTTTGGAGGGAAAAGGGGGAGGCTTGCAAGCCCGAAGAACACCATCCCAACCATGAAGCATGGGGGTGGCAGCATCATGTTGTGGGGGTGCTTTGCTGCAGGAGGGACTGGTGCACTTCACAAAATAGATGGCATCATTAGGTAGGATAAAAGCGTGTGCGAGCAAGGAGGCCTACAAACCTGACTCAGTTACAATAGCTCTGTAAGGAGGAATTATTGTGGGAAGCTTATGGAAGGCTACCTGAAACATTTGACCCAAGTTAAACAATTTAAAGGCAACGCTACCAAATACTAATTAAGTGTATGTAAACTTCTGACCCACTGGGAATGTGATGAAAGAAATAAAAGCTGAAATAAATCATTCTCTCTACTATTATTCTGACATTACACATTCTCAAAATAAAGTGTTGATCCTAGCTGACCTAAGACAGGGACTTTTTACTAGGTTTAAATGTCAGGAATTTTGAAAAACTGAGTTTAAGTCTATGTAGGTGTATGTAAACTTCAGACTTCAACTGTATCTGTACTATATGTATGAGTACTGCAGAGGTTCCCAAACTAGGGGTCTCAATCCCATATGGGGTCGCCTGATATGAAAATGCGGTCGTGGGAGAATTATAAAAATCCTGAAGAAAAATAAATATATACAACATCAAAAAAGTATATAATATCGTCTTTGTATCTCAAACTCATTGTAATGTGGTTAACCTTAAAAATCTAAATGAAAATGATTAATATCTCAAATATACAGTTCTACCAGAGAGCCCCCTTAGATCATGGGAAAAGGTCCCACTTGACTTGAATCATTCCCATGGTGAATGGCTAGGCCCGCTATGCTGTGAAACAACACACTATTGCAGCGACTTGAATCATTCCCATGGTGAATGGCTAGGCCCGCTATGCTGTGAAACAACACACTATTGCAGCGATTTGAATCATTCCCATGGTGAATGGCTAGGCCCGCTATGCTGTGAAACAACACACTATTGCAGCGACTTGAATCATTCCCATGGTGAATGGCTAGGCCCGCTATGCTGTGAAACAACACACTATTGCAGCGACTTGAATCATTCCCATGGTGAATGGCTAGGCCCGCTATGCTGTGAAACAACACACTATTGCAGCGACTTGAATCATTCCCATGGTGAATGGCAAGGCCCGCTATGCTGTGAAACAACACACTATTGCAGCGACTTGAATCATTCCCATGGTGAATGGCAAGGCCCGCTATGCTGTGAAACAACACACTATTGCAGCGACTTGAATCATTCCCATGGTGAATGGCAAGGCCCGCTATGCTGTGAAACAACACACTATTGCAGCGACTTGAATCATTCCCATGGTGAATGGCTAGGCCCGCTATGCTGTGAAACAACACACTATTGCAGCGACTTGAATCATTCCCATGGTGAATGGCTAGGCCCGCTATGCTGTGAAACAACACACTATTGCAGCGACTTGAATCATTCCCATGGTGAATGGCTAGGCCCGCTATGCTGTGAAACAACACACTATTGCAGCGACTTGAATCATTCCCATGGTGAATGGCTAGGCCCGCTATGCTGTGAAACAACACACTATTGCAGCGACTTGAATCATTCCCATGGTGAATGGCTAGGCCCGCTATGCTGTGAAACAACACACTATTGCAGCGACTTGAATCATTCCCATGGTGAATGGCTAGGCCCGCTATGCTGTGAAACAACACACTATTGCAGCGACTTTGATATTACCGGCAGCAATTGATTTGGATAAAACCATATGCAGGGAGGCAGAGAAACTAACATCAATACGAACGTATGCAAGAAGAAACTGAAACTGCTCTCCAAATGGACGTTAGCTGTGAGGGCCGACATGCCCATGCATTGACTTTGGTTTGATATACATGTCAGGGGAGCTATTCACGAGGACATATTGCTCTGTCTCACAATACCTGAGCATGAAATGGCACAGATTCCATGTGATCAAATGGTGGGCTTTTGCACAGATGAGTCTCCATCTACGGTGGGACAGGTACAGGCCTCTGCACTCTAGTTATGAATGTGTCTCCCTCTGCTATATGGAGGCATTGTGTGATACACCGAGAGCCACTGGCAGCACAAGAGCTGAGCACAGAACTCTGAGATATACTGCAGCAGGTAACTTTGATTGTAAACTACATCAAACCACATCCACTGGGCACACATGCCTGTTCACAAAACTATGTGGAGACATGAGATCAGAGCAGGACAGTGTTCTATTTCACACCCAGGCCTGGTGGTTATCGAGTGGGAGTGTTGGAAAGACTATTTGCATTGAGAGAGGAACTGTTGTCATTTACAATGGATGTAAAAAATAAAAAAAAAAACAGACTTGGTTGATTTTTTGTGTATTGAAAAGAAAATGTCTTCTTGTCTATGTAACAGACATATTTGAGAAACTGAGCGAACTGAACTCAAGCATGCAGGGGAAATACAAAATCATTCTACAGATGAGTGACCAAACGAGAGTCTTTCAAAAGCGAACCATGTCCCCTTCACTAGGCAATGCATGTTTCTAACAGAAAAAAGCATCAGTAACGGTTGGAAGAGCACACCTCCAACGTTTGGAAGAGCACTTTGGGGCCTAACCAATCCATTTGATTGTGATTCTGGCTTAAGTGAAATCGAACATCTGCCTGAGCTGTCACCACATGCTGCAGACAACGCATTTATGGGTCACTGCGGAGGAGTTTTGGTTCCTGACTCAAAGGGAAGCATTAATGCCGCGTTCAAAACAACTGGGAATTTGGAAATCTCAGACTTCTGACCTCAGTGCATTCAAGTCAACCGGGAACTTGGAAATCTCAGACTTCTGACCTCAGTGCATTCAAGTCAACTGGGAACTTGGAAATCTCAGACTTCTGACCTCAGTGCATTCAAGTCAACCGGGAACTTGGAAATCTCAGACTTCTGACCTCAGTGCATTCAAGTCAACCGGGAACTTGGAAATCTCAGACTTCTGACCTCAGTGCATTCAAGTCAACTGGGAACCTGAGAGAAGAAAACAAGCTCAGACTGGGAATTCCAACTCAGGAACTCAGGCCTCTTTCTAGAGCTCTGACTTTCTGACCTGAAGATCACTGACATCATGATTTTACCTCATATTTGTCATAGTTCCCAGTTTGGAAAGCACCATAAAACTAATGGTACGCTTCACCAGCTCATATCTGTGTGAATCTGGATTCAGTGCTCTCATCTGCATTGAAAACAAATATCAATCCAGGTTGGATGTGACAGCAGAGATGAGGTGCGCGGAGATCCACTCCTAACCGGGGTCAGTGTAGAGAGATGTGGTGCAGGGAGGTGGTCCAGTATCTCCGGAGGCCTCTGCAGCATCCCTCCACTCTGACAGCATGGCTGTTGGAAGTAGACACAGCTGGAAATTAGCTCTGTAGTGGTGGTGGAGCTGGTGGGGATTAGGCTCCACAGCTGGGTGTGTAAATGTGTTCATCTGAGGATCAGCTAGGGACTGATGGGCATGTGTTTGACATGATGAGACATTCCACTTCCTGCTAGTTGTTTAATGCCTCTTGGTAGATTGGTTTCATTGAGGTTGAAATAAAGGCATGTATCTTGAGACACCTTGAGTGTGATGGTCCAACACCAACCCCTTCCCTAAGGTAGATCCCTTGTTCCCTTTGATGAATGTGTTTTTATATGTCACTGTATTACTCAAACAAAATGTTTTTTTTGTGATTCACGTGGTGCACGAGTAATACATTTTTATTTTAATGTATGGCTTCCTGCCTGGTGGCCTGTGAAGTTACATTCACAGATAGAGTGGAACCAGGCTGAGTCCGCTCTATGTTTCTTCCTAGATTCTGGCCTTTCTAGGGAGATTTTCCTATCCACTGTGCTTGACATGTTTGGGGTTTTAGGCTGGGTTTCTGTACAGCACTTTGAGACATCAGCTGATGTAAGAAGGGCTTTATCAATACATTTGATTGATCGAGGACAGGTGAAACAGTACAGATGACAGTTGTAACCTTTTCGAAAGTACAATATCTAGGATAGGTTCTATCATGGGCATCTCGCTATTCTTTACCAGTTTAATAGAGGGAAGAATAGAAGGAGCAAGTATATTGTGTTTTTTCATGAGGGGAGTGAGCAAAAGATTTTAACAGAGTATTTTTTGTCTCTTTAGAATGTTGAGGACAGTTCAACCCCAACATCAAATATATCCCCAAGACAGATAACTGTGAGACAACAGTCCAGGATTAGCCAATACTCTCTGGGGTGCTGCTCCCAATAGAAACTGTCAGAGCTGCAGTGCCCAATAGAAACTGTCATCTTTCAGAAACCAAACCATCTTCCATAGCAGTCTGGAGGTATAGACAGCTTTCAGAAACCAAACCATCTTACATAGCAGTCTGGAGGTATAGACAGCTTTCAGAAACCAAACCAGACAGGTACGCACCTGCCTGCCTGCCTGCGCACACACACACATACACACACATTTACGGACTTCAATCTCAATACTCATTACATGGCTCATTATCAATTTAATAGTCCAATAATATGCAAGGCTATTCTGTATTAACTAAGTCAGGCTGGGTCAAAGTTAAAAAATTTCTGCTTCTGAAAGGTCACATGACCCTCTGAAATTAAATCACAGATCAGAGGGAATTATATAATTTATGCAAACATGATTTAAATGTGGAATTATTTCACAACTTGCAGAATAATTTGATGCAAAGCCCTCATCTCCATAACGTAACCAGGGTCATGTTTCAGCCATAGACAGAGGTATACAACATGCCAGCTACAGTTGCATTTAACAAACATTGAGCATCAGTAGCTAGCTATGTTTCCATTAACTTGCCAGTGATTTTTGGTTGACATTTAGAAAGTTTGTTTAGAAAAATAGATGCAACATTACAATGCGTTTCTATTTAAAAAAACAGCTGCACTTCATAAAAACAATAAAAGGCAAATGAATGAAACCTATCTGTTTCATGTCTCAGGTATCCTGCAAAATCCAGTATGGATAGAATGGAATAAATGTAGATCTAAAAGAATTGGATTGTAAAACTTGCATCCAGCAAACCAGAGGGGCAATGCAAGCAATAGGCGTTTAGAATTAAAATAGTGACATCATTGGATCTGATTAATTTGATTCAATGCACTTCAATCTTTGAAGACTGCAACCATAGAAATACAATGTATTCATGTCTATTAATAAGTAATTGTCATCTTCACATCTGGTTATTTTGCTCTCAGCTCAATGTCAATTGTCACCCTATGTTTACGTTAGAGATTAGGCTACGGATGTTTACGTTAGAGATTAGGCTACGGATGTTTACGTTAGAGGCTACGGATGTTTACGTTAGAGATTAGGCTACGGATGTTTACATTAGAGATTAGGCTACGGATGTTTACGTTAGAGATTAGGCTACGGATGTTTACGTTAGAGGCTACGGATGTTTACGTTAGAGGCTACGGATGTTTACGTTAGAGATTAGGCTACGGATGTTTACGTTAGAGATTAGGCTACGGATGTTTACGTTAGAGATTAGGCTACGGATGTTTACGTTAGAGATTAGGCTACGGATGTTTACGTTAGAGATTAGGCTACGGATGTTTACGTTAGAGGCTACGAATGTTTACGTTAGAGATTAGGCTACGGATGTTTACGTTAGAGATTAGGCTACGGATGTTTACGTTAGAGATTAGGCTACGGATGTTTACGTTAGAGATTAGGCTACGGATCTTTACGTTAGAGATTAGGCTACGGATTTTGAACAGAATAAAAATGTTTTTTAAATGCAACTGCGGCCATGACATCACATTTCCCCAGCTACCTTCAAAATTATTTGGCAATCCTAATCTTTTCGAAAAACACAGTTTCCGTCATCATTTGCCGCTTATAAGGAATGTTCGAAGTCCAGAGAAGACAAAAATCCTTAGTTATGCCGAGATCAATTTATTTATCTCATGATCACGACACAACAACAAAAAAGTCTAAAAATAGGATTAGATGCATTGATGACTGGCTAGTGTAGAGAGTATAGGGATATTGTAATCCACGTCGGCATCAATGATGTCAGGATGAAACAGTCAGAGGTCACCAAGCGCAACATAGATTCAATGTGTAAATCAACTAGAAAGATGTGTCAGCATCGAGTAATTGTCTCTGGCCCCCTCCCAGTTAGGGGGAGTGATGAGCGCTACAGCAGAGTCTCACAACTCAGTCGCTGGTTGAAAATTGTTTTCTGCCTCTCCCAAAAGATAGAATTTGTAGATAATTGGCCCTCTTTCTGGGACTCACCCACAAACAGGACCAAGCCTGACCTGCTGAGGAGTGACGGACTCCATCCTAGCGGGAGGGGTGCTCTCATCTTACCTATGATCAAAGACAGGGCTCTAACTCCTCTAGCTCCACAATGAAATAGGGTAGAGGCCAGGCAGCAGGCTGTTAGCCAGCCTGCCAGCTTAGTGGAGTCTGCCACTAGCACAGTCAGTGTAGTCAGCTCAGCTATCGCCATTGAGACCGTGTCTGTGCCTCGATCTAGGTTGGGCAAAACTAAACATGGCGGTGTTAGCCTTAGCAATCTGACTTTAATAAAGACCTCATCCATTCCTGTCATTATTGAAAGAGATTGTGATATCTCACATCTCAAAATAGGGCTACTTAATGTTAGATCCCTCACTTCCAAGGCAGTTATAGTCAATTAACTAATCACTGATCATAATCTTGATGTGATTGGCCTGACTGAAACATGGCTTCAGCCTGATGAATTTACTGTGTTAAATGAGGCCTCTCCTCCTGGTTACACTAGTGAATTTATCCCCCAGGTATCCCGCAAAGGCGGAGGTGTTGCTTACATTTACGATAGCAAATTTCAATTTACCAGAAAAAGACAGCATTTTCGTCTTTTGAGCTTCTAGTCATGAAATCTATGCAGCCTACTCAATCACTTTTTATAGCTACTGTTTACAGGCCTCCTGGGTCATATACAGCGTTCCTCACTGTGTTCCCTGAATTCCTATCGGACCTTGTAGTCATGGCAGATAATATAAAACATTTTGGTGACTTTAATATTCATAACAGTCCACAGACCCACTCCAAAAGGCATTCGGAGCCACCATCGACTCAGTGGGTTTCATCCAACATGTCTCCAGACCTACTCACTGCCACAGTCATACTCTCGACCTAGTTTTGTCCTGTGGAAAAAATCTTAATGTTTTTCCTCATAATCCTGGACTATCCGACCACCATTTTATTACATTTGCAATCGCAACATATAATCTGTTAAGACCCCAACTAGGATCATCAAAAGCTGTGCTATAAATTCTCGGGCAACCCAAAGATTCTTTGATGCCCTTTCAGGCTCCCTCCAGTACGAAAATCGGTTAACCACCTAACTGAGGAACTAAATCTAACCTTGCGTAATACCCTAAATGTATTACGCACCCATAAAAACAAAAAAACATTTGTCATAAGAAACTTCTAGAAAATAAGAACCCGCCCCCCTTGGGTTCGTGCCGTGGGGGAGTCCTTCGTGGGCTATACTCGGCCTTGTCTCAGAGTAGTAAGTTGGAGGTTTGAAGATATCCCTCTAGTGGTGTGTAGCTGTGTTTTGGCAAAGTGGGTGGGGTTAGATTCACCGTAGGGATGGTGCCAGGTTTCCTCTAGACGTGATGCTTGGCATTCAGGCCAAAGAGTTCAATCTTGGTTTCCTCAGACCAGAGAATCTTGTTCTCATGGTCTGAGAGTCCTGTGTGTCTTTTTGGAAAACTCCAAGTGGGCTGTCATGTGCCTTTTACTGAGGAGTGGCATCCGTCTGGCCACTCTACCATTTAAGGCCTGATTGGTGAAGTGCTGCAGAAGTAGTTGTCCTTCTGGAAGGTTCTCCCATCTCCACAGAGGAACTCTGGAGCTCTGTCAGAGTGACCATCGGGTTCTTGATCACCTCCCTGACCAAGGCCCTTCTCCCTGATTGCTCAGTTTGGCCAGTTGTACAGTTCTAGGAAGAGTCTTGGTGGTTGCAAACAGTGTTCTTGGGGACCTTCAATGCTTCAGAAATGTTTTGGTACCCTTTCCCAGATCTGTGCCTCTCGACCTCGTGGCTTGGTTTTTGCTCTGACATGCACTGTCAACTGTGGGACCCTATATAGATAGGTGTGTGCCTTTCCAAATCATGTCCAATCAATTGAAATTACCACGGGTGGACTCCAAGTTGTAGAAACATCTCAAGGATGATCAACGGAAACAGGATGCACCTGAGCTCAATTTCAAGTCTCATAGCAAAGGGTCTGAATACTTATCTAAATCAGATATTTCTGTCTTTTATTTCTGAAAACCTGTTCTCACTTTGCCATTATGAGGTATTGTGTAGATTTTTGAGAATTTTTATTTATTTAATCCATTTCAGAATAACGCTGTAACGTAACAAAATGTGGAAAAAGTCAAGGGGTCTGAATACTTTCCGAAGGCACTGCATGTAGCTCCATTCCGTTTCTTTTTTATCCTGGAAAAACTCCCCAGTCCTTATCGATTACAATAATACCCATAACACGATGCAGCCACCACTATGCCTCAAAATATGGATAGTGGTACTCAGTAATGTGTTGTTTTGGATTTGCCCCAAATAAAACACTTTTTATTCATGACAAAAAGTGAATTGCTTTGCCCCATTTTTTGCAGTATTACTTTAGTGCCTTGTTGCAAATAGGATGCATGTTTTGGAATATTTTGATTCCTTCTTTTCAGGCTTCCTTCTTTTCACTCTGTCAATTAGGTTAGTTTTATGGAGTAACTACAATGTTTTATTTAATCCTAATTTTACCAGGTATGTTGACTGAGGACACATTCTCATTTACAGCAACAACCTGGGGAATAGTTACAGGGGAGGGAATGGGGGATGAATGAGCCAATTGGAAACTTGGGATGATTAGCTGGCCAGATGGTATGAGGGTCAGATTGGGAATTTAGTCAGGACACCGGGGTTAACACCCTAATGTTACAATAAGTGCCATGGGATCTTTAGTGACCACAGAGAGTCAGGACACCCGTTTAATATCCCATCCGAAAGACAGCACCCTACACAGGGTAATTTCCCCAATCACTGCCCAGCACTCACTCCAGTTAGTGGGTGCATTATCAGGTATTGGAGCGTTGAGAGATGACGCACAACAACAGTTTTACCACGAAACCATGATTCCAATAACCTCCGCGGTCAAAATAACTGTAAAGTACGTCGCCATCAACACGACTACCGCTACAATCGACCTGTTCGCTACGTTCCTGCACCCAACCCACACAAAGTGTCAGAGCACAAGAGTAACAAAGGGTTGAAGGATGGTCAAAACGTAGACCGATGTTCTCCAGAAGTTACACTACGGGAAGAACTAAAGCGAGAACAATTTGACAAAAGTGTAAAAGATAAGTCACAAGGACTAGACGAGGAATTACCGGACACCAGGTCCGCAGGAATTAACACTCATAGCAAGGACGTTAAAGTTCAAATTTCTCCAGCTCTCTTTCAAGACCCTATCCAGGGCTCGCTTGATCAAGAAACAAGCCCCCGGGCTTTGTCTATAGACTCTGATACAAAGGTTGCAAAGAAAAAGGTCAAACACTTCGTTAAAGCCAAGCCCACACAAAATCGGATAAGTCAATCTGCTTCCACATTGAATAGAAATGGCACATCACGTTGTTGCGAACGACCACTCCACTTTGTGGAGAATATGTCCCTAAACACGAATCGAAACGACCATACCTGGAAACAGTCCTGGAGGACTGCTTAACTTGTCATGCCCTAATTGATTCGGGTGTGACAATATCACTCATCTCTCAATCATTGTTCGATGATCTCAAAAGCGTTTTGAAGCCAACTAAACGTTGGTTAGAAGTGGAACGATGCGACACTACACTTTGAGGGGTCACTCAGACTACCTCGCCTCTCACATTGAGAGTCATGCTGAAACTACACTTCAAGGACGTATCGCTCGTTCACCCTGTGTATGTTACCAGCCTCAAAACTGTACCCCTGCTACTTGGAGAAGACTTAATGGATCGGTTACTCCCATTGATGGATTGGTAAACCAACCAGGTATGGTCACAGGCCACCGTGCCTTTTACACTGTCTTCCCCTGACGCTAGCTGCAACGCAGTCATTCACGAGGGGTATCTGTCGAAGGCAGCCCTTGGGAAAAAGATGTTTAGAAACCTCTTGGGGCAGAATCCGATCCAAGGAGATATTACGATATCTCGACACATTCCATCAGCCAACCTGACTGACCCTTCTTTTCATGATTTCGAGCCAGCTGTCTCTGTGAATGAGCAACTTCCCTCCTCCTTGCAGTCGCGCAATACGGTAGTTGAGATGAACTTCTCTTGCCCTTCGGACACTTCCGCAAGAACTGCGGCAGTCTCAGCAAGAAAAACATTGATGCGCAGAGTATACTCTGCTTCCGATGATACACCTTCCGCTTTGTTGGGGACTGTCACCCCTTACAATGACACTAATGGCATCAGTCCAGCAACTGACCCGATTACTCCCACTGGTGAAACACTTTGCGATATCACAGACCCGATATCCTCGTCTCAGTTCGCAGATACTGAAGAGGTTGCCACACGCGGACGTGGTGGTGACTGACAGACCTCGACAGCCACTGAGCGTTTTGAAGCACAAACACCAGGAGATTTGGTTGAAAGGTTACAGCCATTCTCATAACAACGCGGCCGCTGACAACTCGTACATAGGGTCCAACCTTTTCGTTTGTGCCTCGGATACCAACACCACCCGCTGGTGGGGGGGTCCCGAGACACAAAGGGGGGGAATAGTAGCCTAGTGTCACACCCTGACCTTAGTTATCTCTGTTTTCGTTATTATTTTGGTTAGGTCAGGGTGTGACGAGGGTGGGTATGCTTGTTTTGTCTTGTCTAGGGTTTTTCGTATATCTAGGGGTTTTGTAAGTCTAGGTAATTGTATGTCTATGGTGGCCTGAATTGGTTCCCAATCAGAGGCAGCTGTTTATCGTTGTCTCTGATTTGGGGATCCTATTTAGGTTGCCATTTTCCCTTTTGGTTTCGTGGGTTCTTGTCTATGTGCAGTTGCCTGTCAGCACTCGTTTTGTATAGCGTCACGGTCATTTTGTTAGTTTGTTCAGTGTTCTTTCTTCATTAAAAGAAGAATGTATGCATATCACGCTGCGCCTTTGTCTCCTCCTTACGACGGACGTGACACCCAGAGCCATGATGAGCCTCATCGAGGCCGATGGGGGGGTTGAGACTACTGACAACACCGTACGAGGCCGCTAGAGCATAAATCAAATCTAGTTGTACACTCCCCTATGAGAACTGTGAGGAGCAGACAGGCCCCTAGACTGGGATTATCTTAGAACACATATAAGATAGTACTGAGGTGTACCACACTGGTTGTAAAGGAAGTCCAGTGGACTTGTCCACCTCCAAAACAAATGGCAACAATAATAATTCCATGCCATGTGTAGGTTGAACTACAATACAACTTGTAATATGCTCCAATCATGTGTTCCGGTAGTATAATATTTCAGAATAAATCGGTAGGATAACTGGTCCCTTTGAGCACCAGTAACAATACCAGCGACAGTCAGTCCAGCTACAATCAGTAAGAAGGTTAGAGACCTAACCAATCAAATTACCCTTGACAACAGCGACTTAGGAGTCACTCAGAGTGCAACACGTGGAAGGGAATCTCCAGTCCACTCTTCCAATGGTTAACACACATGTCACTAATAAATAGAATCCTCCATTCAGGAGTAAAATACCAGCCTTAGTAAAGTTGAACATTTACTTCTAGGCCTTTGACTCTACAGCACTCACCAGTTTTTTCCCCCAGAAGTCCATAGGTCATCTCTGTAGCCTGCCCAAAACTAGTACCTTACAGCTATAAACTTATCATATAGTTATCAATTTAGGATAGTGCCTAAGCAACACACCAAGTAGGAAAACCCTAGATATGGCATTAGAGACAATGCCATGGTAGTCATTTTGCCAGAACATTGGACGTATATAGAATACAGTCCAATTAGATTATATTTGTGTGAGAACTATAATTTGTATATCTTTTGTTAATGCTTTCATTCCTGTTCGGTTCAGTTCCTTTGACACTTCGGAAGTGATAGAGCCATAAACAGAGTCCCCATACAACCATCACTTAGTGCCACAATGCTGCTCATTGGGGAATGAATGTATTTATATATATTTCATGAGTGTGTGTGCGTGCGTGCGTTGTTAACATCTGCCTAAGTTACTGCCCAGATCTTCCAGTCTGGACGACGACCAGACGATGGGTCCGGAACAGCGACCCCAAATCCGGACACCCACGGCCCATCCTTGTGGCGGCATGCCCCGCTGTCAGGGAGCCTACCAAGGTAAACCACCAGAGGGGGGGACCGCAACGGCGATCACCAACCAGGACATCCCCTGGCCCTTCCTGGGGTACTTTGCAGCTTCCAGGGAACCTCCCAAGATAAACCACTAGAGGGGACCGCAACAGCTATCACCAACCGGACATCAACTGCCCATTCTTGTGGTGGACTGCTCCGGCTCTCAAGGAGGCCTACCAAGTTCAACCACCAGAGGGGACTGCAACGATGATCTACAAACAGGACATAATGTGGTCATGATTTTATGTTGATTTGTAACTATAATTTGTATATATTTTGTTAATGCTTTCATTCAAGACAAACAAGATCATGTCATGACGTTTCCCTCTTTGGGAACAGCAAGCCCCATCCCCCTTTCCCTGTCTCCTACACACAGGCTGCTGTGGTCAGAGAGAGGTCGTAAATTCCTGGAGGAGATGATCTCCTCATGGCCACAGTATAGAGAGTGAATTTTCATAGAGAACAAAGAAATTTCTTCCACCTCACAGAACTTGCGGTCCGAACAACATTTATGTTCTGGAGAAGGTATAGGTGAAGAAGATCGGTGAAGAATCCAGCTACGAACTGGTCCATTTGGTACCATTTTGTGACACTCATGGGAGACAATACGGCCACATTACCATAACGTTGTTTATATAATAGCCTCAGATATGAGATATTGCTGTATAAGATGAATGAGTGAAGATTTTTGTAAAATTGTGTAATTGTGTAATGTGATTTTGGACTGTTTAACTTCTTATGGTATAGGGGACGCTTGCGTCCCACTTGGCCAATAACCAGGGAAAATGCAGTGCGGCAAATTCAAATAAAATGATCTAAAAATCAAACTTTCATTAAATCACACATGTAAGATTCTAAATTAAAGCTACACTCGTTGTGAATCCAGCCAACATGTCAGATTTTAAAACGGCTTTTCGGCGAAAGCATAAGAAGCTATTATCTGATGATAGCACAACAGTAAACAAAGAGGGTAGCATATTTCAACCCTGCAGGCGCTATACAAAACGCAGGAATAAAATATAAAACATGCCTTACCTTTCACAAGCTTCTTTTGTTGGCACTCCAATATGTCCCATAAACATCACAAATGGTCCTTTTGTTCAATTCCGTCCATATATATCCAAAATGTCGATTTATTTGGCATGTTTGATCCAGAAAAAAACAGCTTCCATATTGCGCAACGTCACTACAAAATATTTCAAAAGATGCCTGTAAACTTTGCCAAAACATTTCAAACGACTTTTGTAATACAACTTTAGGTATTTTTAAACGTTAATAATCGATCAAATTGAAGACGGGTCTATCTGTGTTCAATACAGGAAGACAACAAACCAAGCTACTTTTCAAGTCTTGCGCAACTCTCAACAGTGTTACGCAGTTCCTAGATGGCGGTACTTCTTCATTGCACAAAGGAATAACCTCAACCAAATTCCAAAGACTGGTGACATCCAGTGGAAGCGGTAGGACCTGAAAACAACATTGTTTCACAATGAGAACTCACTGAACAGACAGAGACCTAAAAAAAAAATCTGAACGGTTAGTCCTCGGGGTTTTGCTTGCTACATGAGTTCTGTTATACTCACAAACATGATTCAAACAGTTTTTGAAACTTCAGAGTGTTTTCTATCCAAATATACTAATAATATGCATATCTTATATTCTTGGCATGAGTCGCAGGAAGTTGAAATTGGGCATGCTATTTATCCAAAAGTGAAAATGCTGCCCCCTATACCTTAAGAAGCTAATGAAGGAAACTCCCATTTCCTTTTGAGTTTAACTAAATCAGAGGACCGGCCATGAGCCCAGTTCGGACCTGGCGTCATGAGACAGCCTTTTTCTGCTCCCCCGAATTAAACCTCCACTTTGAGAATTTCTCAACAGACCATGTTTCCCTTAATTACGAGAGGACAAAGGTTGCAGACCAACTTACCTCGAAAACGAGAGGGCTAAGGTTTGAGTAGTTTAGTTGGCTGAATCTTTTAACCATACCACGTGGTTAAACTCTTAGACTAACGACAGAATAAGAACAAGTCTTTGATATTTTAATTACTAGTCTGCAGCTAGGAATTCGGTATCATTGAACGCGAAGACCGACAACCGCCGAAACATTTATCCATAACGACATGAATGAATGTCACTCTGAACTATCCATTCTAACCATGACATAGAGAGCAGACAAACTCTCCAAAAGAAACAAACTTTTCAACAGACACCCCGACGACATACTGAGCGTAAATATATATATTGATTGCAATTGTTCTCGAATGAGTGAGCATTCATGTGCAAAGGATTAGCATTTCAATTGTTATAAATATCAACTTTGTCGTGTCTCATCTCAGTCAACCCCTACTTCCCTTTTGTACACCGATCCACGATGCCAGTTTATCCCACTAGGGAAACTCTGTTATCATTTCTTTGTAACTATCTACTGTTTGTTTATGCATTTCTGTGAATTACTTAGTTAGTAAATAAGTGATTTAAGACAATTGATGTATGGATGAAGACTGGGTTCGTGCAGGTAACCAACCATTTACGACGTTTGGAAGGAGACTAACGTGAGGTAAAATAAATAATTCATTCATTCAGAAGACTATTGATCAGATATAAAAATATCTGAAAAGTTATATTAGGAAAATTATAACTTTGTTATCTGAATACTTTCCTTTGTGCCCTGACTTCCTAGTTAATTACAGTTACATGATTAATCAGTTTAATTGTGTAATAATAGTTACAGAGAGTTATTTCATAAAGATTCATCTTCAGTTTGATGATAGTAAAGACACGACACTACTAAATTGGATACCACAAAAAAAGGGGTAAAAATGTAAATGTTATTGCACACACATTGAGTCCATGCAACTTATTATGTGAGATGTTAAGCACATTTTTACTCCTGAACTTATTTAGGCTTGTCGTGACAAAGGGCTTGAATAGTTATTGACTCAAGATGTTTGAACTTTTCATTTTTTATTAATTTGTACAAATTTAGAAAAACATAATTCCACTTTGACATTGTGGGGTATTTGTATTTATTTTGGATTCCCATTAGATTCCCAGCTACTCTTCCTGGGGTCCAAACACATTAAAGCCCTTACATATAAAACAAAAGATTAAACAGTACATCAGATAACATTATTACACCACTGCATATCTACAAAACAAAATGTACATTACAAAATGTATAATATCACCATACAACAATATTACAATGCATGTGTGTCTGTACCTTTGTGCGTGTCTCTTCACAATCCCTGTTGTTCCATAAGGTGTATTTTTACCAGTTTTTTCAATCTGATTCTACTGCTTACATCAGTTACCTGAGATCCAAGGAGTCATGGCTCCAGTGGTGGAAAAAGTACCCAATTTTCATACTTGAATAAAAGTAAAGATATATTAACAGAAAATTACTCAAGTCAAAGTCACCCAGTAAAATATTATTTGAGTAAAAGTCTAAAAGTTTTGGGTTTTTAAATATACTTAATTATCAAAAGTAAATTCAATTGCTAAAATATACTTAAGTAGCAAAAGTAAAAGTATAAATAATTCCTCATATTAAGCAAACCATACAGCACCATTTTTATTTTATTTTAAATTTACGGATAGCCAGTGGCACACGCCAACACTTAGACATAATTTACAAATGAAGCATTTGTGTTTAGTGAGTCCACTAGATCAGAGGCAGTAGGGATGAATAGGGATGTTCTCTCTATAAGTGTGTGAATTGGAGCTTTGTCCTGTCCTGCTAAGCATTCAAAATGTACTTTTGAGTGTCACGGAAAATATACGGAGTAAAAATACTATTTTCTTTAGGAATGTAGTGAAGTAAAAGTACTTAATCAGTACTTTTTATTAAGTTCTTTACACCAATGCATGGCTCTATGTAGTACTGTGCGCCTCCCATAGTCTGTTCTGGACTTGAGGATTGTGAAGAGACCTCTGGTGGCATGTCTTGTGGGGTATGCATGGGTGTCTGAGCTGTGTGCTAGTAGTTTAAACAGACAGCTCGGTACATTCAGCTTGTCAACACTTCTTATAAAAACAAGTAGTGATGAAGTTAATCCACTTCCAGGCATGAGAGATTGACATGCATATCATTAATGTTAGCTCTCCGTGTACTTTTACTTTTAAGGGCCAGTCGTACTCGACTTGCTCAATTTCCACATGATTCATCGTGAGATGTAGTTGAGGTTTAGGGTTTAGTGAATGATTTAGGGCTAACTTATTCCTTGCCACCCATTCTGAAAGGCAGTGTCCTGATCTATCAGTCTCTGGGGCTGCTGTTGAATCTGATCAGCCTGTCAGCAATAGAGCTCACCCACTCTGGATTATTATGCATCAGCTTATAACACTCTGACAGCTAATCTGCCTACAAGGAGCCTTACCAATGAAACCGCCTCCGAGGCAACATCCTGATTTATCAGCCTCTGAGGCTGAAATTGAATCTGATCAGCCTGTCAGGAATGGAGCTCACCCACTGTAAATGTAATATTATCCACAAAACATGTGTCCCTTGTAATTATACACATATCAGTTATGCAAGCTAACAACCAGCAAAGATACAGTGCCTTGCAAAAGTATTCATCCCTCTTGGCATTTTTCCTATTTTGTTGCATTACAACCTGTAATTTAAATTGATTTTTATTTGGATTTCATGTAATGAACATACACAATGGTGAAGTGAAATGAAAAAATAACTTGTTTAAAAAAAAGCAAAAAAACGTAAAAGTGGTGTGTGCATATATATTCACCCCCTTTGCGATGAAGCCACTTTCACCCCCTTTGCGAACAAAGCGTCCTTCACTCACGCCGCCAAACTTACCCTAGTAAAACTGAATATCCTACCGATCCTCGACTTCGGCGATGTCATCTACAAAATAACTTCCAATACTCTACTCAGCAAACTGGATGCAGTTTATCACAGTGCCATCCGTTTTGTTACTAAAGCACCTTATACCACCCACCACTGCGACCTGTATGCTCTAGTCGGCTGGCCCTCGCTACATATTCGTCGCCAGACTCACTGGCTCCAGGTCATCTACAAGTCCATGCTAGGTAAAGCTCCGCCTTATCTCAGTTCACTGGTCACGATGGCAACACCCACCCGTAGCACGTGCTCACTGATCATCCCTAAAGCCAACACCTCATTTGGACCCCTTTCGTTCCAGTTCTCTGCTGCCTGTGACTGGAACGAATTGCAAAAATCGCTGAAGTTGGAGACTTTTATCTCCCTCGCCAACTTCAAACATCTGCTATCTGAGCAGCTAACCGTTCGCTGCAGCTGTATATAGTCCATCGGTAAATAGCCCACCCAATTTTACCTACCTCATCCCCATACTGTTTATATTTATTTACTTTTCTGCTCTTTTGCACACCAGTATCTCTACCTGTACATGACCATCTGATCATTTATCACTCCAGTGTTAATCTGCAAAATTGTAATTATTCGCCTACCTCCTCATGCCTTTTACACAATGTATATAGAGTCTCTTTTTTTCTACTGTGTTATTGACTTGTTAATTGTTTACTCCATGTGTAACTCTGTGTTGTCTGTTCACACTGCTATGCTTTATCTTGGCCAGGTCGCAGTTGTAAATGAGAACTTGTTCTCAACTAGCCTACCTGGTTAAATAAAGGTGAAATAAAAATGTTTTTAAAAATGTAAAAATAAGATCTGGTGCAATTACCTTCAGAAGTCATATAAGTAACAAAAAAAAAAGTCAACCTGTGTGCAATCTAAGTGTCACATGATCTGTCACATGATCTCAGCATATACAAAGGCCCCAGAGTCTGCAACACAACTAAGCAAGGGGCACCACCAAGCAAGCAGCACCGTGAAGACCAAGGAGCTCTCCAAACAGGTCAGGGACAAAGTTGGAGAAGTACAGATCAGGGTTGGATAATAAAAAAGATCAGAAACTATGAACATACCACATAGCACCATTAAATCCATTATTAAAAAATTGAAAGAATATGGTACCACAACAAACCTGACAAGAGAGGGCCGCCCACCAAAACTCACAGACCAGGCAAGGAGGGAATTCACCAGAGTGTCAATAAAGAGACCAAAGATAACCCTGAAGGAGCTGCAAACCTCCACAGCAGAGATTGTAGTATCTGTCCATAGGACCACTTTAAGCCGTACACTCCACAGAGCTGGGCTTTAAAGAAGAATGTCCAGAAAAAAGCCATTGCTTAAAAAAAGTAAGCAAAAATGTTTGGTGTTCACCAAAAGGCATGTGGGAGACTCCCCAAACATATGGATGAAGGTACTCTGGTCAGATGAGACTAAAATCAAGCTTTTTGGCCATCAAGGAAAACACTATGTCTGGCGCAAACCCAACACCTCTCATCACCCCGAGAACATCATCCCCACAGTGAAGCATGGTGGTGGCAGCATCATGCTGTGGGGATGTTTTTCATCACCAGGGACTGGGAAACTGGTCAGAATTGAAGGAATGATTGATGGCGCTAAATACAGGGAAACATTTAATTGTCTTGGAATGGCCTAGTCAAAGCCCAGACCTCAATCCAACTGAGAATCTGTGGTATGACTTAAAGATTGCTGCACACCAGCGAAACCCATCCAACTTGAAGGAGCTGGAGCAATTTTGCCTTGAAGAATGGGCAAAAATCCCAATGGCTAGATGTGCCAAGCTCATAGAGACATACCCCAAGAGACTTGCAGCTGTAATTCTTGCAAAAGGTGACTCTACAAATAATTGACTTTGGGGGGATGAATAGCTATGCACGCTAAAGTTTTCTGTTTTTGTCTTATTTGTTGTTTGTTTCACACCCAAAAATATTTTGTATCTTCTGGTAGGCATGTTGTGTAAATCAAACGATACAAACCCCCCAAAATCTATTTTAATTCCCGGTTGTAAGGCAACAAAATAGGAAAAATGACAAGGGGGTGAATACTTTCGCAAGCCCCTGTAACAAGCTAGCTATCTAGCTAACAAGAGTACAAGGGATTTTTTATTTATTCATATGTCCTCTCTGGACTTCTGTCAAATCCACCACAGAGATAAAAATGATTTTTTTTTTATGTTGCTTTTTTTAATAAACCTCGGTCAATGGAAACCTGCCCATCTCTGACAGGCCGATCAGATTCAATTTCAGCCTCAGAGGCTGATCAATCAGGATGCTTCCCCAGAAGCGATTTCATAGTTAAGGCTCCTTACAGGCAGATTAACTAGCAAAGTGCTCCATTGGAGTATACGGTAACACTTTTGTTGGGGACATTTATTATTATCATAAAGCCTACACAAGCATTTTATATTTCCAAATGAAAATGTGTTGCATAACGGTGAGTAGGGATGAGTCACTATGCCCCCTTTCAACTGCCTACCTACAGTAGGCAGGATTTTACATAAAATTAGTCCATCCAGTGCAACCTAATCAGGTGCCAAGATGTAGTGTTTTTATGTTGTTTGCAAGAGAGTAGAATAGGTCAACAATATCAAAGGTTAACGATAACAAATAGCATAAAATGGAAAGAGAAAAACAAGCTCAGCTCCTGTTCTCTCGCCTTCTCTCAAGAAATTAGTTTTGAAAGTTGAGTCTAACCCTTAACCTCTCTGGTGGAGATGAAATCAGTCTCTTGGTACAGTCTATTTTTCCTGGAAACTGAAACCTTCAAAAGGTAGAGTGCAGTGTGTACCCGTCCTCTTCTCTCAAAGTAGATTTGATCAACCTGGCTGGTGCCCACAGCAAGGCAAGCCAGCCTCCCACTCCACAGTTTCCTGGTAAAGAGAGAAGGATTTCTATCATTGAGAGAGCGGAGGGAGCTGTGATTCAGTGGGAGTGTTGTGGAATGGGCTCCTGAATCACAACTAGCTTTCCCAGAGTGTGAATTATACCGTGACATTTGGGGGTCTCTATTTTAGTTTTTAGCTACCTCCTATATGTGTACGCACACCCACATAAAGACATAATTTAACGATACAACCAGTCGTGATGTTTTCATCTTATTATCAAACAAAATCACTTATAAAAGTAGGCTACCTGTGCATGTTCACCCACTCCAAAATAATTCCAGCATCTAAATTCCAGCATGCCATTTGATGAATAGAAAGAGACATATGTTATAAAACATCAACAAGTGTAATGATTGTCATTGGGTCTGCACTCTTGTAGCCTGAATTAATTGGTCCGTCTTGCTGACAAAATTACTTTTTTGTAGAAATGAAAGTTGGGACACCTGAAAAGGGGCTGAGATACAGGACTGTCCTGGGATGATAAGTGTAGCTACATGGAAAATATTGTTTAAACCATGACACAGAGGTGTGTGTGTGTGAGGGGGTTAGTTTAATTTGGAATAAGCTTTTATTTTCAATTTACCACTGTAGCAGTACAAATGGCATTTTTAACAAATAGGAAAATGGTGTTAACTCTTTTGCATTTTAGGGGGACTCATTTCTCATTCAGAGGGTCTGAGACCCCCCTGAGCCCCCTCGTAATTCGCACTCTGAGATTACCGGCCTCTGAGGACAGCACAGAGTCTATGCACAATTATCATACATGCTTTGGCTGAAACTAAGGCTGACTGACTGTGTACTGTATCTCACTGGTGGCTGATTCAACTCACAAAAACAGACAAACAAACACCCTCTGGCACTCTGGTGGAGCATTCTGTCAATTAAAAATGAATGTGCTGAGACAAAAAAAGCAGCCTTTCCCTGCATTATTTCGTGGTGGTATGAGACCTTGAAATAACACAGACATGACAGATTTGTCAGTCCTCATTTGATGGGTCATGTTTTCTCAGGTAGAACCCATCTGCACTCTAAAAATAAAATGGCTCCTGGAGTATCCTTTAGGAGTTTTTACAAATTAAAACTGTGTGGGAACCCCTATAAGTTCTTTGAATAGCTATTTAAAAGGGTTCTTCAAAGAACCCCTTTTAATGGATCCCTGAAGAACCTTTTGGGGTAAATTTTTTAACTACCCCCCCCGCCATTAGTAATAATAATACACATAACGATAACAACAATAACAAAATATTTTAGTTGTCAGTGTTAATTATGATTTTAGTGGCAAAGCAGAATTTAAAAAATCCAAATATGAGGTAAACTCCCAGCAGAGCCCCAATATAATGGGTATATCGTCTGGCATGTTGATGTTAATGTTCTCCGTATCCATCGCCATAATGATTTTGCAGTGCATGGTGATCTAACAGGTTTCCTGTTATTTTCATTAGAGGTACAAGGGAGGGTGAAGTCGATAAATAAATAAAAACTTTTAATTATACAGATGATTAACAAAACATGCACCCAACAGTATTCATACCTTGGTTTTTGTGGTAAATGTGAATGAGAAAAAGTGTTTGGATAATGGTTTTCATACACACACGTTGTCCATCATGTTGAGGCCTAAGGGATATTCATTGAAGAGGTAAGGAAGGAGGATGGTAAATGTGTTCAGCATAACATACCAATTGACATACCTTTATATGCAAACTATTTATTTGCAAATTATGGTGGAAAATTAGTATTTGGTCACCTAAAAACAAGCAAGATTTCTGTCTCTCACAGACCTGTAACTTCTTCTTTAAGAGGCTCCTCTGTCCTCCACTCGTTACCTGTATTAATGGCATCTGTTTGAACTCGTTATCAGTATAAAAAACACCTGTCCACAACCTCAAACAGTCACACTCCAAACTCCACTATGGCCAAGACCAAAGAGCTGTCAAAAGACACCAGAAACAAAATTGTAGACCTGCACCAGGCTGGGAAGACTGAATCTGCAATAGGTAAGCAGCTTGGTTTGAAGAAATCAACGGTGGGAGCAATTATTAGGAAATGGAAGACATACAAGACCACTGATAATCTCCCTCGATCTGGGGCTCCACGCAAGATCTCACCCCGTAGGGTCAAAATGATCACAAGAACGGTGAGCAAAAATCCCAGAACCACACGGGGGGACCTAGTGAATGACCTGCAGAGAGCTGGGACCAAAGTAACAAAGCCTACCATCAGCAAGGGCATTAAAGATTAAACGTGGCTGGGTCTTTCAGCATGACAATGATCCCAAACACACCTCCCGGGCAATGAAGGAGTGGCTTTGTAAGAAGCATTTCAAGGTCCTGGAGTGGCCTAGCCAGTCTCCAGATCTCAACCCCATAGAAAATCTTTGGAGGGAGTTGAAAGTCCGTGTTGCCCAGCAACAGCCCCAAAACATCACTGCTCTAGAGGAGATCTGCATGGAGGAATGGGCCGAAATACCAGCAACAGTGTGTGAAAACCTTGTGAAGACTTACAGAAAACGTTTGACCTCTGTCATTGCCAACAAAGGGTATATAACAAAGTATTGAGATAAACGTTTGTTGTTGACCAAATACGTATTTTCCACCGAGCAAATAAATTCATTAAAAATCCTACAATGTGATTTTCTGGATTTTTTCCTCATTTTGTCTGTCATAGTTGAAGTGTACCTATGATGAAAATTACAGGCCTCTCTCATCTTTTTAAGTGGGAGAACTTGCACAATTGGTGGCTGACTAAATACTTCTTTGCCCCACTGTACCTAGAGTCATAGGGTGCCAGCATTCTAGCTATCGGAGTTGAGTGCATTGCATTAGCTGTTGGGTAGTTGTGGAGTGGGCTCTTGGTTGGCTAGTGTACTGACTGGGTGATTAAATCACGCTTTAGATAAACCTTTCATTTTCTGATGAAGTCAAGCAAAGAAGGGAAAGGAGAATACGGGACCCAGCTCATTCAAATATCTGAGCTTCATCGTATTATATTGGAGCTCATAAAATAATTATTATTATCCAAACAAAGGGTTGGATTGAGAGGGAGAAGACAGAATGGATCGACGGAAGGAAATGTTGAGGCTTATGAAGCCTCCATAAACCCTTTGTAAAGCCTATGGAGGCTTCATAAACCCTTTGTAAAGCCTATGGAGGCTTCAGAAATCATTCATAACATAATGTCATGCTACTGCAAAAGCCACATTTGGTAAAGCACAATACAAGGACCTTTTATATTACATTTGTCGTATGACTTTGCATATATATTATTTGTGATGAATATGTATGTCTTAGGGGATATACGGGCTTTATCCACACCGAAATGTTTGATTTGATCAAACAACTGATACCATATGTTGTCAGAATATGCTGTAACATGGCAGAGCTGGTTGGGTCATTTCTTTGGCACAGAGAAAAACAGTTGGCAGGTAATATCAAGCATTTTTCATTTGAGGTTGACTATATTTCCACAGATGCTGTATATTTAATATTTGTTATTTAAAGATCTTTGATTTTCAAACGCTCAACAGTGACATATCATTCAACTGTGTCGTCAGGGGCGGACTAAAAATGATAGAGGGCATCAAAAAAATATGCTTGTTGTTATTGATTTCTCCAACTGTTTCCTTACCAACATGTTTTTATTACTTACACAATATCTCACTTTACATTGTTCTCGCTCTGTCTCGTTCTGTCTCTCTGGATGCCATTGAGGTTTTACCAATTCAAGTTATTTTCCCCTTTCATTTGTCCTGTCCCATCTGTTTCCTCTGTTTCCGTTTAGTGAGCTTGTTGTCCCCAGAAACGTCAGGATGTCACTACATCTCAACTGACAACAGTTCCAAACTTTGAATAAATCATTATTCAGATGGGAAATCTGATCCTTCTTGTTCATATTTCTCAATACAAACACCATTTCTGTGCCCGGACTGAAGAGATGAGCACATTGGATCTTTCTGCGTTATTTCAGGCATATTGGAGACCTTGGGAACACAAAAAGTGACCTGGTTATGGTCAGGTGCAGGAAGCTTCATCTCTGCTGTCGGTCTGCTATCATGTTTAGCTTTACTCTAGCTGGCAACCATGAACTGCAGGAAGTAAAGAGACAACTACCTGACTGATTGGCTGACTGGTAAGATGACTGACTCTCTGGCTGACTGACTGGCTCACTGACTCACCACTGGCTGACTAACTGGCTGACCGACAAGTTGACTGACTGACTAGCTGTCTGACTTGTTGACTGGATGGTTGACTGACTGGCTACCTGGTTGACTGACTCGCTGTCTGACTAGCTGGCTGTCTATGGTTGACTGGCTGTCTGACTGGTTGACTGACTGACTTGTTGACTGGATGGTTGACTGAATGGCTGACTGATTGGCTGGTTGACTGGCTGACACTTTGACATCTGCTGATGTAAAAGGGGATTTATAAATATATTTGATTTGAAAAGAGAATAGAGAGTGCAGGAATGTCTGAGTATGGAAGGAGGAGATGTGAAAACAATGGGATTCAGGGACACAACATTACCTTTAGAAGTTATTGTCATTTAATGCAGAGAGAAATGTCAACGGATGGATGAACTAAAGTAGAGTCTCAAAAACACTGCCTCTGTGAATATTGCAAGTTAAGTATTTTCTCAATTAATGTTAGACAGGAAGAGGTGCAACGCTCACTCACCACTAAATGTGTAGTTTTATTAGACAACTTTAAAAGATTGATGTTTCGGACTACGATGGCCTTCTTCAGAATAATCACAAAGGGAATGGACAAGTTCATATAGGGCATGGGGAGACAATTAATGCTTAGTAAATATAAATGTTATTAAATATCCTGTGTGGGTTCAATTTGCAATTGCAAACAATTGATGCAGTGTATATAGGCAGGTCTGGTACAATGTTTGGTTAGATTATTATTATTTTTTTTTCAATGAGATGAGTCAAACCATGATGATATTAGACCTACAGTTGAAGTCGGAAGTTTACATACACCTTAGTTAAATACATTTAAACTCAGTTGTTCACAATTCCTGACATTAAATCCTAGTAAAAATGTAACTTAAAATGATGTGTTTGTGCAAATTCTCTCATATGTTCAACTATACTGTAAGTTATTATATGGACATCTTAGCTAAAAAATCATGTGGAACACGTTACAAACAGTGCTTTTAAATGATGTTTTCAACTTAGTGCCTTCAGAAAGTATTCACACCACTTTACTTTTCCACATGTTTCTGTGTTACAGCCTGAATTTAAAATGGATTACATTCAGGTGTGTTTGTCACTAGCCTACACACAATACCCCATAATGTCAAAGTGGAATTATGTTTTTTTTTCATATATATTATTAAAAATGAAAAGCTGAAATGTCTTGTGTCAATAAGCATTCAACCCCTTTGTTATGGCAAGCCTAAATAAGTTCAGGAGAAAAACTGTGCTTAACAAGTCACAATAGTGTTTAACAATATGTTTAAACAACTACCTCATCTCTGTACTCCACACATACAGTACAACTATCTGTAAGGTCCATCAGTCGAGCAGGGAATTTCAAACACAGATTCAACCACAAAGACCAGGGAGGTTTTCCAATGCCTCGCAAAGAAGAGAACCTATTGGTAGATGGATCCAAATAAAAACTGCAGACATTGAATATCCCTTTGAGCATGGTGAAGTTAATTCTACTTTGGATGCTGTATCAATACACCCAGTCACTACATAGATACAGGTTGAGATAATACCAAGAGTGTGCAAAGCTGTCATCAAGGCAAAGGGTGGCTACATTGAAGAATCTCAAATATGTTTTGATTTGTTTAACACTTTTTTGGTTACTACATGATTCTTTGTGTGTCATTTCATAGTTTTGATAAATAAATAAAAAGAACAAGCACATTATTTTAAATTAACTGCATTTTTGCCTATGTTTTGTTTAGGCCAAGAATGTTTTCTTTTCTTATGTTAACACTGACCAAGGATAATATTTAGCTATTTGATTTATAATTTGAGAACCCCTTTAGGTATATAAAAAATATATAATTAAATGAAACATTGAATTTGGCCTGACTGCTATTAGCCCATATAAATGAATTGAATAACAGATTCATGCATGGAAAAACAGTCAAAAAATCAAAGGAACTTTGCTTCCAAGTGTCTGTCCTATCCACCTAATTTTCGAATGTTGCTGTGGGCACATCCAAAGCCAATAACTATAGCGATTACGTAGGCTTGCCACGGAACTATAACATGTTGCTGAGCATCCACACTAGAGGAAAGTTGGTCATTTATCTTTCTGTAGTCCTACACCTGTCAATTAGCTGATGAATACATCGTACTGCACGCTGCCTGTCAATACGGTGTCTGCATTGGCCAGAGCCACACATCTTGCACTTCATTGTAATCAGAGGGCTAATATTAACTCTATGCTGCCAGTCTCTTTTGGCTGAGAGTTGAGGAAAAGACTGACTGCATCCCTTCTTGTTTTTATAAGAAACATTCATGTGTTGGAAATTCTAAATGGTTTGCATAGTTAACTTACACACAGCACTGACAAACACACTTACCCCACCAGACATGACACCAGAGGTGTTTTCACAGTCCCCAGATTCAGAACAAATCCAAGGAAACGTACAGTATTATCCAGAGTCATGAGTGCATGGAACTCCCTTACATCTAATATAGCGCAAGTGTACAGCAAACCTGGTTCCAAAAAACAAATAAAGCAACACCTCACGCCACAACGCCTCTCCCCGTGTCAAATCAAAATGTATGTCACATGTGCCGAATACAACAGAGAAATGCTTACTCACAAGCCCTTAAACAACAATGCAGTTAAGAAAAATACAAAAAAAGCTGAACTAAAGTAACAAATAATTAAAGAGCAGCAGTAAAATAACAATAGCCAGGCTATATACAGGGGGTACCAGTACAGAGTCAATGTGCGGGGGCACCGGCTAGTCGAGGAAATATATACATGTGGGTAGAGTTATTAAAGTGACTTATGCATAGATAATAACAGAGAGTAGCAGCAGCGTAAAGGGGGGGGGGGGGATGCAAGTAGTCTGGGTAACCATTTGATTAGATGTTCAGTAGTCTTATGGCTTGGGGGTAGAAGCCTCTTGGACCTAGACTTGGCGCTCCGGTACCGCTTCCTCTGACACCGCCTGGTATAGAGGTCCTGGACGGCAGGAAGCTTGGCCCCGGTGATGTATTGGTTCACTACAGCCCCGTCGATGAGAACGGGGTGTACTTGGTCCTCCTTTTCCTGTAGTCCACAATTATCTCCTTAATCTTGATCACGCTGAGGGAGAGGTTGTTGTCCTGGCACCACACATGCAGGTCTATGACCTCCTCCCTATATGCTGTCTCGTCGTTGTTGGTGATCAGGCCTACCACTGTTGTGTCGTCGGCAAAATTATGGTGTTGGAGTTGTGCATGTCCGTGCATTCATGAGTGAATAGGGGGTACATGAGGGGACTGAGCACGCACCCCTGAGGGGCCCCTGTGTTAAGGATCAGCGGGGCAGATATGTTGTTATCTACCCTTTCCACCTGGGGGTGGCCCGTCAGGAGGTCCAAGATCCAGTTGCAGAGGGAGGCGTTTAGTCCCAGTGTCCTTAGCTTAGTGGTGAGCTTTGAGGGCACTATGGTGTGGAATGCTGAGCGGTAGTCAATGAATAGCATTCTCACATACAGTTGAAGTCGGAAGTTTACATACACCTTAGCCAAATAATTTAACTCAGTTTTTCTCAATTCCTGACATTTAATCCTAGTAAAAATTCCCTTTCTTAGGTCAGTTAGGATCAAAACTTTATTTTAATAATGTGACATGTCAGAATAATAGTAGAGAGTGATTTATTTCAGCTTTTATTTCTTTCATCACATTCCCAGTGGGTCAGAAGTTTACATACACTCAATTAGTATTTGGTAGCATTTCCTTTAAATTGTTTAACTTGGGTCAAACGTTTCGGGTAGCCTTCCACAAGCTTCCCACAATAAGTCGGGTGAATTTGGCCCATTCCTCCTGACTGAGCTTGTGTAACTGAGTCAGGTTTGTAGGCCTCCTTCCTCGCACACGCTTTTTCAGTTCTGCCCACAAATATTCTATGGGATTGAGGTCAGGGCTTTGTGATTAACCACTCCAATACCTTTACTTTGTTGTCCTTAAGCCATTTTGCCACAACTTTGGAAGTATGCTTGGGGTCATTGTCCATTTCGAAGTACCATTTGCGACCAAGCTTTAACTTCCTGACTGATCTCTTGAGATGTTGCTTCAATATATCCACATAATTTTCCTGTCTCATGATTCCATCTATTTTGTTAAGTGCAGCAGTTCCTCCTGCAGCAAAGCACCCCCACAACATGATGCTGCCACCCCCCGTGCTTCTCGGTTGGGATGGTGTTCTTCGGCTTGCAAGCCTCCCCCCTTTTCCTGCAAACATAACGATGGTCATTATGGCCAAACAGTTCCATTTCGGTTTCATAATACTAGGGGGTGGGGGGGGGGGGGGGTGGTATGATCTTTGTCCCCATGTGTAGTTGCAAACTGTAGTCTGGCTTTTTTATGGTGGTTTTGGAGCAGTGGCTTCTTCCTTGCTGAGCGGCCTTTCAGGTTGTATCGATATAGGACTTGTTTTACTGTGGATATAGATATTGTTGTACCTGTTTCCTCCAGCATCTTCACAAGGTCCTTTGCTGTTGTTCTGGGATTGATTTGCACTTTTCACACCAAAGTACGTTCATCTCTAGGACACAGAAAGCCTCTCCTTCCTGAGCGGTATGACGGCTGCGTGGTCCCATATTGTTTATACTTGCGTACTATTGTTGTACAGATGAATGTGTTACCTTGTTAGAGGAATTAAATTCCTATATGTTTATTACCCAATTCAATTAATACACAGCCCATTTCTAAGGATTTGTAAGAAACTTATTTGCATAAAATGGGTGGAGACCAGTCTCAAAATCAAGCACTAGCGTTTATTCTCGAGAGTACTGAATATGATACAATTTAAAACAGGTTATAAACTGAAAATGACATCATTAGGTTTCAAACTGTCCCGTCCCTCTTCCACTCCGGTACAATGGCAGTATAGTTCTCAAGCCTTCCTTCATCGACCCCCCACTAGTATAGATCATTTCTGACCAGGCCAAGGTCTTCCTGTGTAGATAAGCATTCTAGCCAGTCTGACGATAAGTTCATTCGTTTCTACCAAGGAACAGACAGTCATTGTTCTAATTTTTGATTATAATTACACACATTATATTCAGTACTAGGATTAAAATAAAATTCATACATCTATACAGTAACATAATAGTATTCTGATTAGTCAGTACTGATTGAAATGTATACATAAGTAGTCATTTTTTATTTAAAAAATCCCTTAACATACCTTCAGGCATTTGGAAATTGCTCCCAAGGATGAACCAGACTTGTGGAGGTCTACATTTTTTTTGTCAGAGGTCTTGGCTGATTTCTTTTGATTTTACCATGATGTCAAGCAATGATGCACTCAGTTTGAAGGTAGGCCTTGAAATACACCTCCAATTGATTTAAATGATGTCAATTAGCCTATCAGAAGCATCTAAAGCCATGACATCATTTTCTGGAATTTTGCAAGCTGTTTAAAGGCTCAGTCAACTTAGTGCATGTTAACTTCTGACCCACTGGAATTGTGATACAGTGAATTATAAGTGAAATTGTCTGTCTGTAAGCAATTGTTGGAAAAATGACTTGTGTCATGCACAAAGTAGATGTCCTAACCGACTTGCCAGAACTATAGTTTGTTAACAAGAAATTTGTGGAGTGGTTGAAAAACAAGTTTTATTGACTCCAACCTAAGTGTATTTAAACTTCCGACTTCGCCTGTAAGTGTTCCTTTTGTCCAGGTGTGAAAGGGCAGCATGGAGTGCAATAGAGATTGCATCATCTGTGGATCTGTTTGGACGGTATGCAAATTGGTGTGGGTCTTAAGTTTCTGCGATAATGGTGTTGATGTGAATCATGACCACCCTTTCAAAAGCACTTCATGGATACAGACGTGAGTGCTACGGATCGGTAGTCATTTAGGCAGGATACCTTAGTGTTCTTAGGCACAGGGACTATTGTGGTCTGCTTGAAACATGTTGGCATTACAGACTCAGACAGGGGGAGATTGAAAATGTCAGTGAAGACACTTGCCAGTTGGTCAGCGCATGCTCGGAGTACACGTCCTGTTAAACCGTCTGGCCCTGCGGCCTTGTGAATGTTGACCTGTTTAAAGGTCTTACTCACATTGGCGGCATAGAGGTTAAGCAAGCCCGCGTTTATGTGAAGCAGTATGGTGTGATCTTTACTTGCCTTGTGAGTCGAGCTGTCCATCTAGAAGTTGCTAGTTATCTGGATACTGATTCCTGCATCAACGCCCTGCGCAGGTTCATCTGTCGAAGGGGCCCAGTAACAAGTATCAGAACAGACAATGGAACCAACTTTGTTGGAATACACAGAGAACTAGGAGAAGCTCTGAAAGAGCTGGTTCACAACAAGATTCAAAATGAATTACTGAAGGAAGGAGTGACATGGTCATTCAACCCTCCCTCTGGAGCCCACCATGGAGGAGGGTATGGGAGAGGTTGATCCGACTGGTGAAAAAGATCCTCTATTCAGTCCTTAAAGAGAAAGTACTGGATGATGAGGCTTTGCAAACAGCCTTGTGTGAAGTTGAGGCGATTATGAACGACAGACCAATCACAACTGTAACAAATGACCCTAATGATCTAGAACCCCTGACTCCGAACCATCTGCTTCATCTGAAAACTAAGCCAGTCCTGCCACCAGGACTATTCCAGAGAAGCGACCTATACTCACGAAGGTGATGGAAGCAAGTACAATATATCACTGACCTCTTCTGGAAGAGATGGATCAGGAAGTATCTTCCACTTACGCAGGAGCGGAACAAGTGGAACAAAACTAAGAGAAACTTCAGTCCTGGTGACCTAGTGGTCATCGTCGATGACACCGCCCCAAGGAACTCTTGGCTAATGGGGCGTGTGGTGGAGGCGTTGCCAGGGGCCAAAGGTCTTGTCCGGAGCATCATGGTTAAGACTAAGACCAATATCTTACAGAGACCTATCAATAAACTCTGTCTGCTCCTTGAGGCGATGGAGTGACACACACACACACACACACACACACACACACACACACACACACACACACACACACACACACACACACACACACACAGTGCTCCATCTTAGAATCATGTGCACCTCTGATTCGTTGATGTCGTACTCTTACATTCTTTGATGTCATACTCATACATTTTTGGACGTTGAACACCTTTACACTTCAACTCAGTCTGAGATCTATGGACTATTTTCCTATATGGCACCTTGTATATTTGTATATAGTTATGAACTGTAATAGTGCTCTGGTATAGAATGTTTTGTGTATTGGCTCTACGTTTGAATATTAAGTAATTGTTGTGCATTCAGTGCAGTCAACAATTAGGGGCCTGTATGTTAGAGCCAATTTGGACATATTTGTATAAAAGACTGAACATACTGAGCTCCGTGTACATTTCTGTAAATATATTAAATATTCATGTACATGATGAAATATTAGGTACGTACCTTTATGATTTATATTTACCTGATTGAGATATATTAATTTGTTAGTGTAACTCAGTTTTTGGCCCCCCCTCTAGCCCATTCATTGTATTGTGGTAAGTGTGTTAGGATAAAGGCAGGAAGTTGGGCCTCCGGGGGAGGGAGTCCTTGCTAGATGCGGGAGCGGTATAGTTTTTTGACCATACATACATACATACATACATACATACATACATACATACATACATACATACATACATACATACATGTCATATTATGTATTTTCCATATCAAGTAATCAATGCTTTAAGTTGATTGGAGAATCATTTCTTTGTTAGATATAAGAAGAATAAACATTTTTGTTGCACCATATCCCTGGATGTCATTGAATGTTTGGCCATTTGGAAACATTGAGTGTGGACTGTATGCGTACCAAACAACCCCGCTTCAGGCTTGGGCAGTGGCTATGGTAAAGAGGAAAGGAAGCCACTACACCAGTGTTTTCCAATCTCACTTTTTCTCTCCTCAACATTCCCCGACATGCATTTTCTATGCTGTAGGCCTGTTTTACAATTAGCAATTAGCAAGACCAAGCCTGCTTCTTTTCCCGAATAAGCTATTAGGCCTATTGGCTATTAAAACAAATTATATATTTTTTTCAATGTAAAAGTCCTATAGCTTTTCCTGGGATTTCACGATAAGAGGAATGGCCTGCGTTGTTCCAACTATGTACCACAACGGCCCAATTTAGCTAATTGATCCGTTCAATGATTTCCTAAATTCACACACCTGGTCTTCCAAAAACATGAAGCGTCTGTGGCACTCCAGGACCAGGGTTGCCTACCCCTGCCTGTTGCGCACGGGGGACAGTTGGAAGAAAGAGGCTAGTGATGTATAGCCGAAGTAAGAAGCTAAATATTAGGCCATTCATTAGCTGAATATTAAGCCATTCATTACCTGAATATTAGGCCTTAGGCTAAACATTTACCAGTCAAAGTGCAAGAAAAAAAGTTATCAGTTGATGAAATGGCCGATCTGTAGTGCGGTCTTCGGGCACACAAACCTCCACTATTGATTAGGCCTCCGTTTTTTTAGACAAGACAATTATTATACATGGGTTACAACAGAGCAATGAGGAATTTATTTGTAGTATCAAGTGATTATTGTTCATAGGCTGTCAACTGCAGTGATATAGGCTAATTTGAATAACCGCTCAAACTTCCTGTTCTGTTTCAGGCCGAAACAACGGCATAGTCCTACAGCCTAGGCCTGATTATGCAACCATTTGGATCGGTTTGGGTCTATTCTTGACAGTTCTGAAGGTCCAGAAAGGTACATTAGCAGACCACTCATATGGGGTATTATGTCAGGATGTAACCCAGTGTTAAGATTGGCCTACAGGAAAATGTGGGCTTCTCCCTTCCAACTCCCCGAACGTTCTTAATGATGTAGCCTATTTCACATTCAGAAAGCAATAGTAAGCATGCATAATTCATCCAATAGGCTAAAGAAAACAAGTTGAAATATGTGTCCAACAAGCTTTTGTAGTCTGGCTTTTCCTGGGACTCCACAAGAGTGTGCAAAGCTGTCATCAAGGCAAAGGGCGGCTACTTTGAAGAATCTCAAATATATATATTGTTTGATTTGTTTAACACTTTTTTTGGGTACTACATGATTCCGTTTGTTATTACATTGTTGATGTCTTCACAGAAAATATTACAAATAAAGAAAAACCCTTGAATGAGTAGGTCTTTCCAAACGTTTGACCAGTACTGTATACTTCCATAACTGATACCAGGCTACCTTCAGATTAGTCTTGATGCTTGTGGGCATCCTAGAGCAAAACAACCGACATGAGTCTCATGTTTCCATAGAGGGGTCATATTAGTCTGTAGCTCAAATTGTCTGGAAGTTACAGACAGAAGTTGGCAGAACAGGCTGTCAAATCAAAGGCACTCCTTTGATATAAAGTTGTTTTTTTACAAAAATGAAAAACACATCAGTTTGTCTCTTTCACAAGAGTAATAACATGTTCACCTACTTAAGACATTGTCTCTAGTACAGAGTTTCCAAACTTAGAGGCGCAACGTCGCAAGACTTCTGGGAACACTATAGCGAAACAGACCAATCCGACCAGGCCTGGGTTTGGGGTTTGAGAAGTCAATGAGAGAATTGAAAAATGATTACTTAGTAGTTCATTTTCTCAAAATCTAAAGGCACAACCTAGATTCGATTGTGTGATCAGGGATTTATTTTGGAGAAGCAGTTTCTGCCTATCTTCTTTACTGTACTGTCTTTGTCTCTAGCATCTGCTGGGTCCAACAATTGGGATGTTCCGCTTCAGGAGAAATGGAAAGAGAGCCTTTGACATGACTTCTGCTTTTGGACCTTAATACGGCGACACGACATCTTAACTCATCCTCCACATTTACTGGATTGGTTGAACAATGCAGAAGAGAACCACCTCTGACAGTTTGGTTTTTCTTCTCGTCAAGACCAGTATGTAGGGGATCTAATCGCAGATATCTTGTTTATGCCTGCTACATTAGGTTAGATGTCTCAGACAGTAACAAGTCATTAATTGCCTCTTTACATCAAAAGCCCTTTAATGTATTAATAACAGAACACTGCTAAATGTGATTAACAACATGGAGAAACATAACAGTGTAGTCTGACTCATGCTTCTCGAATATGTAGATTGGATACAGAATTCTTTGTTTTTAAATAAATTATGCAGGTTTGCAACCTGATGCATTCAAGTCCACAGAAACACCATCTGACGGTTACAAACTCACTAATTTTGAAGTCAATTTTTACATGACATTAAATTATTATTATTTAAAATCTTATCACAGTATTCTACAAACACTTTTTTACATGTCTCATAAGTACAGGTACTAAACGCAACAGAGCTTACCCACACTCACACACATATAGAGAGAGATACATTTTTTTTGTAAACCTATGTGTGTGATGTCTGGCATATGATCTTCTTGAAAGATCTCCGAAAATCGCGATTAAATATTGTATAAATGATAGGGTTCACTGAACTGTTACAGTAACCAATCCAGAAAAACAGATTAAAGAGAGCATCCGGAATTGGGCAACAATCTCTGCATATTGCGTGCAGACTGTATGTAAAAAAGAAAGGGAACCAGCAGAGTACAAACACCCCCATCACCACTGCAAGGACAAACGTAAAGCGTTTTTCACGCATCTGCGCCAGTTTGGTCTTTGACAGTGACATCTGTCTAATCTTTTGCTCCTGAGAGAGCTTCGCGTTGCGGTTTGAAGCCCATGACACGCGACAACTCTGTTTTGGGAAAGTGTTTGCCATCTCCACTTTCACTCTCTTGGAGAAGAGACAGTTCTTGGGTTTGCTGTCGGCGACGCAGCTCTCCTCCAGGTCAATATCATCGAGCTCTCCTTTCCGCATGTGGCCACCTAAACTGGGGCTGCTGGGACTCTCCACCTCAAACTTCCTCCTGGGCACGAAGCACGTCTCCGACTGCGAAGGCTGTCTCTCCGTCCCGTTCTTTGCTGCAAACACGGTTGATGCGCGCTGCTTGGCCACTTTATATATTTTACAATACACCAGAATCATGATTAGACCCGGGGCGAAAAATGATACCAGACAAGACGAGAGAATATACCATGTTTCGTTGTTGAGCAAGCACTCATGCTCGTCGTGTTTGGTCATAAGTAACGGTGGAAAAGAGATGACTGCTGATATGACCCAGACCACGGTGATCATACACTTAATACGCCTGGGCGTCCTCTTCCGATTGTAGCTAACAGCTTTGGTTACAGACCAGTACCTGTCCAGACTTATGGCACAGAGGTGCACTATGGAGGACGTGCAGAAGAGGACGTCAAGGGCCAAGTAGAAGGCGCACCAGGTGCTCCCAAAGTACCAGTAACCCATGATCTCGTTGGCGAGGGAGAAAGGGATGACCAAGGTGGCCACTAATATATCTGCCGATGCCAAAGAGACCAGGAAGAGATTCTGCGGCGCACGGAGCGCGCGGCTGGTGAAAACGGCCACCACAACAAGTACATTCCCTACGATTGTCACCAGAATGATAACGGTGACCAGGAACACGATGAAGACGGCCACGCTCTGGGAGTGAGGCAGAGGTCTTTGGGCACTCGTGCCATTAGTATCCTCTGATGAGTTCGATGCGGCAAAAGCTGTTGGGGTTATATCCATTCTGGATAGACACGTCTGTTCCTCCCCATTCTCCTCATGCATTCCAAGCAGAGATACACAAGGCGAGGGTCGCAAATTGCGCAATTTGATCAAAGTAGTGATTTTCATCTAATCAGTTGACCCATTATGTGGAAACATCACTGTTCAATCGAAACCACAGACGGAATGACCAGGAGAAGTAGCATCCTGCAGTGTTTTGTTTTTAGTGCGTACGCACAAGGTTGCCCGCGACTCCAACAATGCCTGGCCACGCTCTACAGTTTTGTATTTGTGCAAGGAAAGAAAAATGTTTTGAATGTATGGTTCCCTCGCGTACGACGGCAGTCCAAGAAACCAGGGTCAGATGGTAGCCTGAAGTTCCTACTTTAATCTGGTCGTTGCGCATTGGCCGCGTTCATGCTAGAGTGGAGAGAAATGTTAGTTCGGAGAGAGGGAGAGGGAGAGAGAGAGATGGAGGGGTGGGGGAGGGAGAGAGAGAGATGGAGGGGTGGGGGGCGTTTACTGCGCAATTACGCACATGATTAAACCATGGGAATAGGGTAGTAATGGCAGTAAAGACAGGTGAATGTATTGTCAAATGAACACAACATCACCGTTTGGAAATCTGTGCAAATGTTCTAGTTATCTTTAGAAGCGTAACATAACGTTAATTGTCAAACGTGGTGCGTTTCAGTTAATTAGATCAATAAAAAAATACCCATTTAATTAGAGCGGCATTATCTGAAGCCTGGAGGCTCAAAGAATTTGAAAGTCTGCCCCACAGCCAACCAGCCAATAGTTTGTTGTGTCACACACACACTTTAACTATGACACTTGTATTCACTATGAAACAAGACGATGATCAAGCCACCTGATATTTTGATATGTCGATACATATGCGGTGAGCTACATAAGTATTGGGATAGTGACACATTTTGTTGTTGTTTTGTCTCTACTCCAGCACTTATAACATGACTATGAGGTTAAAGTGCAGACTGTCAGCTTTAATTTGAGGGCGTTTTCATCCATGTCCGTTTGAACCATTTAGAAATTACAGCACTTTTTTTTACACAGTATTTACACATTTTAGGGACCAAAAGTATTGGGACAAATTCACTTATGTGTATTAAAGTAGTCAAACGTTTAGTATTTGGACCCAAATTCCTATAATTGTGAAACTTAGACACTTTTTCTGTTTGTTTTTGGTTGTGTGTCCGATAATTTTGTGCCCAATAGAAATGAATGGTAAATCATGCATTGTGTCATTTGAGTTATATTAATTTTAAATAAGAATAGAATTTGTTTCCAAAAACGACTACATTAATGTGGAATCTACCATGATTACGGATAGTCCTGAATAAAGTGAGAAAGTTAGATACACAAATGTCAATACATAATCTCTCACCATTACAATAACAGGGGAGGTTCGCATTACTTGGGGGTGGGGTGATGATATTTGGGCATCTGTAACTTTCTCACTCACCATTATTAATGATTTATTCAGGACTATCTGTAATCATGGTAGGATCCACATTAACATAGATGTGTTTAGAAACAGTCTTATTTACAAGTGAATCCAAAATGACACAACACATTTTTTTTACCATTCATTTCTATTGGGCACAAAATAATCTGAAACACAACCATCACAAACAGTAAATGCATCCAACAAGTTTGTAGAGTCACAAGCTTGATGTAGTCATTATGTGCTGGGAATATGGGTCCAAATACTAAACTTTGACTACTTTAATACACATACGTGAATTTGTCCCAAATCTTTTGGTCCCCTAAAATGGGAGGACTATGTTCAAAAAGTGTTGTAACTTCTAAACGGTTCACCCGATATGGATGAAAATATGACATTACTGTAATTACCACGCGGGAATCCAGTACCTGACTTTTGTCATCTGTTCAATGTCAACCTACAGGAAAGTGTGCCCTCAGGCCTGGAGGGAAGCAAAAGTCATTCTGCTACCCAAGAATAGCAAAGCACCTTTAACTGGCTGAAACAGCCCGCCAATCAACCTGCTACCCCCCTGGTGTTTGACCAGATACAAAGCTATTTCACAGTAAACAAATTAACAACTAACTTTCAGCATGCTGTCGTGGACATTTCCTGTATTACCAAATCATGAGAGAGCAAACCACACACAAGTCAGAGTTATCATAAAGTCAATTTTTAATTATATGAGCTTCACCATAGCCCTGTGACTCTCAGATCAATTCAGTGTCATAAATTAATTCTCTGAGAGTGCTTACAAAACAGTCCTTGGTATCATTTATAGCCAAGACACACCCATCAAAACTCACATGACGAATAACAGATCTTAGGAATATTATACAAATAACCTTTTACCAGAAAAAGGAGTATCCCATAATTTATAGCATTAGCTATAAATTATTGTTCAGTTTGGTCTCCTAAACCAAAGCTCTTATCTCGTTCTTGGTACCACTTAGAACCAAAAACATTACCTCATCCAATGGCATATATCAAATACACCCTATCCTGGACAAGCTTACAGAGAGATGTGACTGGCACACAGAGATTGTGGAGCCACCTAACTGGTTCCCCATTCATCACACCATCCCCTCACATGGTTTAGGAATAATTTACAGACACATTCACAGATAAGACTAACCCGACCTCTCCCCTCTCTGGGCCCAAGTAACTAAGCATACTTATGAAAAGTAATAAAACATCTTATTTATAAATGTTACCTAAAGAATTCTGATTCTGCTACGACATTCCCCTCTCAGGGACATTGCCCCTTCTAAAGAATCAGAACATTAATTACATACTCAATATTTAAAATAAAATAAATCAAATCCCTTCAATGTCAAATACCTTAGCTTATATGTAAGCTTTCTCCCTTCTGAAACTAAGTTTACAACCTTTATTCTACAAGACAAACTTGTACATGTTTAATAACACAGAATAATCCATTTGAGGAAAATAAAAACATAACATAGAAATGCTCCCTAAGTTACATGAGAACCAGTATCTAAACACAGGCCTCCTCACAACATATAGGACAGGCATCCCTCTAAGTCCTCATGCTCAGAGATGTAGTCAGGAATAGAGAATAGGTCAGGGAAATCATTCATATTCCAAATCATAATTAACAACCCAACTATTTATCCAACCAAAGTTTAGAATGACATTCCTCAGTGATTCAAATTGGTCTTATCACTCAAAGTAAAAACCTCAATTTAACACACATCAATATTAGCAGATTTTACATTCATTCAGTATAATTATCCCATAATTCCACTATTAACTTTTTTAATCATGATTATAATACAGATCAGTATCTCAATGCATTCTTAATCTAAATTACTATAATTTTACATGGTGTAGACCTCTACAATCAACCTAATACCACAAAAGTATAAAACCATTTTATTGGCACAGTTGATCCCCTCTCAAGCACTGATTCTTCTGGCGTCTTTTTCGTTCTTCTTCAGATAGCTTTACAATTCAAAGTGGACGGCCCATGATAATGTCCCAATTTCAATGTCTCATCTTTACCACTCATGTCTTGTCCATTCGTCAAGCAATATACCAGCATCATAAGAAAAGGTTAGAACAGATCTCTCTCCATGATCACTCCATGTGGACTCTCCTCTCACATGCCAAAGAGAAGCATGAAAGAAAAGCTGTTGATAGCTTAGATCTGATACTGTACACCAAATTCTGGCTTGGTTCCTTTCTCTCGGTAGAAGTGGTTCGGAAGGCCTTCTTCAACGCCTTTGTCACTCTTCTTCAGCCAGTTAGAGAGGTACACACACTATTCGGTCCAATTATCTCTTCCATGCATTAAGATACCGTCTGATGTCACTTTTCATGATCACCTCGAAAGAACAGATCAGAAAAAGAGTTTAGTTCAGTTCATTAACTACATTATAAATTATAACTTTTACCAACTATTCTTAATACACATATCTGAACATATTTCAAAGAAAATATCAACACATTCTATTGAAACTATTCTTTCAAATTGGCTTATACTCCCCATCTGACTGTCAACTCCATCGTAGAGCCAAGGATCAAGAAGTTAGAACTATACCCCTCGGGAATAGAACAAAACAAACACAACAATAAAATACACTCCTTCACATATCACTCAAGGTGTATAACTTTAATTCAAAACCTCAAAAAACAGAATCCTCCCCCATGTTTTACACATATCTCTCTATGAGAGTAATGTAAAAAAAAAAAAAATACTACTGGAAAAAATATATTTAAAAAAATTCTAATAACCTAATCAAATTAAAAATCACGAAACTGTAAAAACTCCACAAAGAAAAATTATTCAACCCATGTGGACATAGGAAAATATACTTAAAGCAGCATACCCTTAGTTAAAAGCAATGCCCTCTCATTCTTCACAGTGGTCCAAATTACAAATATGGCTAAGAAGAATAAACTCAAACATATTTACCAATTACACAAATTATCTTGAAAGCAGTATTACAAATGACCATAAATTCATTATCCAAATGGCTTTCCAATGCGGTTGATCAAGCCACAACGGAAGGTCATCAGAGGTCATAGGTCATACAAAACCCTTCAAAGAAGTGTTTTTTACTATATTAGACAAATTATAAAAATTGTTAATTATTTCCTACTTGCTTGTCCCAGGTTCCCCAGAACATTCCTTTATCAAAATAATGAACGTGTTTAATTAAAACTCAGAAAATAAAAACTCATTAAAATTCCATGTGTATTTAAAAACACCAACAAATAGTCATAACAAATGTTTTATGTGTGTATTTGCAAACCTTAAGGTAAAAACAAAAACTTCCAGGCCCTTTTCAATTTGGTAGTTTATGGCCTCAATCTCACTGACTCTCCTCAAGATTATAGTCCCAGGAAACATTTCAAAGAGAGACAATGAAACACCCATTTTCCCAGAAAAACACAAAACACTTTGTTAGTATTCATTACACTACATCGATTCAGAGACTCAAAAGTGAACTATAAACCAAACCTAATGATAATTCCACTGTACCTCAAATCATTAATCGTAAATTTTAATCAACATCAATGTATATGTATGCTTAATTGAACATGTTACCCTTAGATACAATTATCCTGATATCATTACTATCTAAATGTTATACTTTTTCCTCTGTCGCAAATGTAGTACATTTCTCAGCGTAAGAAATCAGTAATTTAATCCCAGGCATTTAATAAAAATGTAAACGTGTTCTCCCATGGCTCCTTCAAATGACATATTTTACATAACTTCCCTCCATCCTGGAAGAAAGAATCCTACTCAAACACATCAGAATACAATGTTTAATTAAGTTAAATCAACATCTCTCAATCAAAATTGTACTGCCAGAAGTACAGAAAAGAGTGTACCTGAACAACGGTCAAAACAATTTGAGTAACGTTATTGTATATCCAACGTAATGACGCAGTTTTATGTTATTCCACAACAATCTACCTGCCTCTAGCAATTTACCCTGAAAATTAGTAGCCAACACAGCAACTAACTCTCTTCCTTACTTTCAGCTCAACATATCCTATTCCTTTTTTCCCAGTGGGCAAAAATATATAACCCCTCTCATTTCAACGTTTTTCCTTACCTCTTATCGTAAGATTAAAACCAAACTTTATAACTTCCTCTTCTCTTTGCTCTTCACACTTATGAAATGTCCAGGACTTTAAAAAGTAACACACACAGCTCCAAAATTATAACATGTGTCAGTCAATCTATAAGAATGAAAAACATTTCGGAAATCACTTTCTATCGCCATTATCTCTCCGCTATGGTTTAGAATTTCTTTAATTTAGGCAACTGTCTCCTCTATTGATACAGTCATTTAAATACGACTCAATTCTCAATACATTATTCCAGCAGATAATTTAGTGAACAGACATCGTCTTGCATCAAAATCAACATCGTCTTGCATCAATATTTATAAATGTTTCCTAAAGAATTCTGATTCTGCCACGACAATGCTTATAGGGAAGGACACTCAACATGTACGGCACTTGCACAACTGACTGATGATTGGCTGAAATATATTTCTAATAAGAAGCTTGTGTTGTTTTGTGAGACTTCAGTGCAGCTTTTGACATTATTGATCATAATCTGCTGCTAGAGAAAGTACAGTACCAGTCAAAAGTACATTGTAGAATAAGAGTGAAGACATCAAAACTATGAAATAACACATGGAATCATGTAGTAACCACAGAAGTGTTAAACAAATCAAAATACATTTCATATTTGAGATTCTTCAAAGTAGCTGTAAGGTTCTGTATTTATTTTCTTAGTGAACCTTGTGTTCTGTTTCGTTGTGTTCTTGAACGTAGCCCTGTCTTTCATTTTTGCTCATTGATAACACCTGTGTTAGTTACTCACCTGGTCTCATCAGCTCCTTATTTAGTTCAGTTTATTCTGTTTGTGCCTTTGTGAGGTATTCTGTAATGAATACTCAGGGAGAAAAGGTGTAGATTCACACGCAAAGCACAGCAGGTGTTTATTTCGCCTTCGCAGAAGGCAGGAATAGTGGTCACAGGTAGGCAAATAGGCAGGTGAATCAAAACTAGGACTGAAGGCTATAACTGATTCTCACAAACAAGCTAGGAAAAGGCTGAGTAGAGTCAAAACAAAAAATACCTCACACTGTACACTCTTCACATTCTCTCAACCAGCTTAATGAGGTACTGTTCCAAGATCTTGGAATGAACCATGTGGAAATTGAGCACGTTGATTAGACTAATGCTGCTTGTTGTGTAACCCTGGATTGTAAACTGTAATGGTCAGAACATATTGATGCAATGGTAGCTAAGATGGGGAGAGGTCTGTCCGTAATAAAGCGTTGCTCTGCTTTCTTGACATTGCTATTAACAAAACTACTCCTACAGGCCCTGGTTTTGTCGCACCTGGACTACTGCCCAGTCATATGGTCAAGTGCCACAAAGAGGGATATAGGCAAGTTACAGTTGGCCCAGAACAGAGCAGCACGACTGTCCCTTAAATGTACACAGAGAGCTACGTAACATCATTGACATGCATGTCAATCTCTACTGGCTCAAAGTAGAGGCGAGATTGACTGCATCACTACCTGTCTTTGTGAGAGGTGTTGACATGTTGAAAGCACCGAGCTGTCTTTTCATACGACTAGCACACAGCTCAGACACTCATGCATACCCTAGTTCCCCTGTGCCACCCATTAGTCCCCTGTGCCACCCATAAAAACAGGCTGACTGTGGAGAGGCACGGATGGTGGAGCTGGGAGTTCTAAGTCCCCTGTGCCACCCATAAAAACAGGCTGACTGTGGAGAGGCTGGAAGGGATGTTAATGCCCTTTGTGCGTGTGAAGCACCGCTGGGGGAGGCAAGCTATCCCTGCTGGTGTTGTGTGCTTGTAATTACTATTTTAATGTGGGTGATCAAACAGACAGAGAAGGAGAGAGCCGGAGGGGATGTTGTGTGTGCGGGGGACAATCTTCCCCATGACTGGATTACTCTCATCCGACTCCTCTCTTCCCATCATCTCTTTGCTCCTTCTAAACCTGTTCTTCCTTGTGCCATATGCCTCCTTTTACACTTAAAAGAGAGCATGCCCTATACTTAAGCAATAAGGCTCAAGGGGGTGGGGTGCAGTGCCTTGCGGAAGTATTCATCCCCCTTGGCGTTTTTCCTATTTTGTTACATTACAACTTGTAATTTAAATGGACTTTTATTTGGATTTCATGTAATGGACATACACAAAATAGTACAAATTGGTGAAGTGAAAGGAAAAAAATGGTTGTTTAAAAATTTAAAAAACGCCCCAATAGGTCCACAGACGACGCAATCGCAACCACACTGCACACTTCCCTAACCCATCTGGACAAGAGGAATACCTATGTGAGAATGCTGTTCATCGACTACAGCTCAGCATTTAACACCACAGTACCCTCCAAACTCGTCATCAAGAGACCCTGGGTCTCGACCCCGCCCTGTACAACTGGGTACTGGACTTCCTGACGGGCCGCCCCCAGGTGGTGAGGGTAGGTGACAATATCTCCACCCCACTGATCCTCAACACTGGGGCCCCACAAGGGTGCGTTCTGAGCCCTCTCCTGTACTCCCTGTTCACCCACGACTGCGTGGCCAAGCACGCCTCCAACTCAATCATCAAGTTTGCGGACGACACTACAGTGGTAGGCTTGATTACCAACAACGACGAGACGGCCTACAGGGAGGAGGTGAGGGCCCTCGCCTCTTCAACCTCAGGAGGCTGAAGAAATTCTGCTTGTCACCAAAAGCACTGACAAACTTCTACAGATGCACAATCCTGTCGGCTGTATCACCGCCTGGTACGGCAACTGCTCTGCCCACAACCGTAAGGCTCTCCAGAGGGTAGTGAAGTCTGCACAACGCATCACCGGGGGCAAACTACCTGCCCTCCAGGACACCTTCATCACCCAATGTCACAGGAAGGCCATAAAGATCATCAAGGACAACAACCACCTGAGCCACTGCCTGTTCACCCCGCTATCATCCAGAAGGCGAGGTCAGTACAGGTGCATCAAAGCAGGGACCGAGAGACTGAAAAACAGATTCTCAAGGCCATCAGACTGTTAAACAGCCACCACTAATATTGAGTGGCTGCGGCCAACATACTGACTCAACTCCAGCCACTTTAATCATGGAAATTGATGGAAATTGATGTAAAAAATGTATCACTAGCCACTTTAACAATGCCACTTAATATAATGTTTACATACCCTACATTACTCATCTAATATGTATATGTACAGTGGGGCAAAAAAGTATTTAGTCAGCCACCCATTGTGCAAGTTCTCCCACTTAAAAAGATGAGAGAGGCCTGTCATTTTCATCATAGGTACACTTCAACTATGACAGACAAAATGAGGGGGAAAATCCTGTTTCAGTCTTCCAGAGATTTGAGACTGGGATGGAGGTTCACATTCCAGCAGGACAATGACCCTAAGCATACTGCTAAAGCAACACTCGAGTGGTTTAAGGGGAAATATTTAAAAGTCTGGGAATGGCCTAGTCAAAGCCCTGACCTCAATCCAATTGAGAGTCTGTGGTATGACTTAAAAATGGCAAAATCCATCCAACTTGAAGGAGCTGGAGCAGTTTTGCCTTGAAGAATGGGCAAAAATCCCAGTGGCTAGATGAGACATACCCCAAGAGACTTGCAGCTGTAATTGTTGCAAAAGGTGTCTCTACAAAGTATTGACTTTGGGGGGGGGGGTGAATAGTTATACACACTCAAGTTCTGTTTTTTTGTCTTATTTCTTGTTTCACCCCCCCAAATATTTTGCATCTTCAAACTGGTAGGCATGTTGTGTAAATCAAATGAACAAACCCCCCACAAATCTATTTTAATTACAGGTTGTAAAGGCAACAAAATAGGAAAAATGCAAAGAGGGTGAATACTTTCGCAAGCCACTGTATATGGCCAATATACCTTACCTTCTTATGCACGACGCAAAGTGTGAGTGTGAGTGCCTGGATGCAGCCCTTAGGCGTGGTATATTAGCAATATACCACAAACCCACGAGGTGCCTTATTGCTATTATAAAGTGGTTACCAACATAATTAGAACTGTACAAATACAAGTTTTGTCATACCCATGGAATACGGTCTGATTTTCGACGGCTGGCTGTCAGCCAATCAGCACTCTGGGCTCAAACCAACCAGTTTATAATTTTGAATAATGCAAATCTCCAGTGGACACAACAGAACCCAAATAACAGAGAATGGAAACCCACAGAGGTAGTCCAGACCGGATGACTGTAGGTACACAAGTACCGAGGAGTGTCAGTTCCTCTCTAATGAAGAGAGGATCATATGGCACCACTCTTCAACCTGCTTCAGATGTTATCCATGGCATGAGTGGTTTACCGGGCCAGATGGATGAGTAGCAGGCCACATTAGTGATGGGCATTCGGAGTATTTTTCGATGAGCCTGATCTTTTAACTCCACTCACCTAAATGAGCTGTTCGTTTGGCTCCTAAAGGGCTCTTTGTTCAGTAGTGCTGAAATTTCATACAAAAACATTCAAATATAACATTTCTAATGTTAAGCTTAAGAAGTTGCCTATCATTTTGTCAGATCGTGAAATGTGAGTTCAAAAACATTTCTTTACCAGATGAAATGAAATTGCTTGCAAAAATTAACGTGGACCAGAATGAGTCTCTCCTCCCTACCTATTGTTCCTAGAGAGAGATAGCGTTAACAGATAACAGGTAAAGTTTTATAATTAATCTACAGATAATGTTTCATGACTTCTAATGGTGGTCTAGAGCTCATCAAGCAGCAGTGGTAGCAGTGTGCAAATCAGGGAGCCAAATAAATGTCTCTTTCACAGATGTGATTTGCTTCCTGACGTTCACCAAAAACATCTGTTCAAAAAAAGCCGCTTGTACTCGAAAGACCCATGACTACATCACGTGTCATAAACACCTGCTATGGTGACATTGCTGTTTGTAGTCAGGGCCTTTTGGGGGCCCTAAGCGAAATGTTTACGACAAGTTTAGATAGCTGGCTAGACTAACCAATCTAAAAGATGTTAGCTGACATGGGCTAATTGAGTCACTGTCAGTGACTGGCATAAATAACAAGAGAAAAACTGCTGATGCACAACCAAATGTCAAACAATTGCACTTTGTGTATTCTACTAATCTAACTCTCAAAAGTAAGTCGAGACCCCGATTGAGTTCCTAAAAAATTGAATAAATAAAGCTGAACAAAACAAACAACATTTGCTTTACTCTGTTTTCAATCATCTCTGCTTTGAACCATCCATACTGTCATCACCCCTCTATAAGGAGAATGAAGGTTAATGTTGTGTGTGTGTGTGTGTGTGTGTGTGTGTGTGTGTGTGTGTGTGTGTGTGTGTGTGTGTGTGTGTTTGAGAGACAGAGATATGGGGGCAGAGTTTAATCAATCCCAAGCAATTAAGATTGTATGACCACATAAAGTAGAAACGGCTAACACTCAGCCTTCAGAACTGATTTAGTTGACTGCAAGCTTATCTGTCTGACACTTAAGACTTGAAATAGTAAATGATATGACAATGCGCTGGAATATTAATATTTTGACAATCAGTTATCTTTTCCTGCAGACAGGCCACGTTTTACAGGAGACCCGTTTCTTATCAGTCTCATAAAGTCTAACAAACAATTTAAGCAAATTCACCACTTTCACAAGACAGTTAGATGTTGAATACGGTAGGGTACTACACAGGTATTCATAAAGTATTCAAACTGAACTATGGTGATAAGAGTAATATGAATGAACAGAACTGATCTCAATATTCCCTTTCTTTGTCACCTACGAACAACATGTCTGCCCTCTCACAGACCCAGCAACGTTAGTCTCTCAACCCTCAACGTTAGTCTCTCAACCCCAATCCCCCCCCCCCCCCCCCCCCGTGTGCATTAAAGACTGCTTTGGCGGTGTCTCCTGCGAGGATATTTAAGGATTCTCTTTGTACGCTTTTCACATCCATAAGCTGTTTTTGTTCTGTTGGCAATGCTGAATCCTGCTTGTGATTTCATTCACTGTCTCAGCAGCTACAGACAGAGCCAGGCTGAAGAATCCATTGAGTCCCTTTGATCCGAGAAGCAGCAGGGCGAGGAAAGCACAGACAGAGAGACCAAGAGGCAGGCTGAAAAGAGAGACACGGATGGAGGATGAAAATAATAGCAGAGGCTGTACAGTTGCATTCTCGGGAAGTGTTTGTCTTTCCTGTACAAGCAGCATATGTGAAGTACCCACTGGGCACAAACTGGTTAAATAAAATTTGTTTCAACTTCATTTGTCAATTGCATTGTGACGTGCGATCTATGAGGAAAATACATTGGATTTAAAAGAAGTAATCTGTTGTTTTTAGGCTACAGTTTTAACCACATTATTGTGGTATTGCCCAGCCTAGCGTTGATGCTTGTCACTGACTATAAACAATGTGCTATTGTGAGAATGATAATTGAGAAATCCTGTTGCTATCAAAGTTATTCTAACGGGTAGAATCAACGGAGCAAATGAAATGGAACCATATTTCATCAATCATATATCATTGATGCTTTTTAGGCCTATATACTGTAGCATTTGGGAAGTCATCAACAGCTATTGTTTAAATCCAGCCCAGGATTCAACTAAAACTAGACAGTACATATACTGTAGGCCTGGGGTTTCAAGCTGACTAACCATCTGAATTCTTTAGCAATACAAGACCATCGTCTGACCATCGCTTAATGAGAGGTCTGATTAGCAGATATCACTGAATTTGTTCAGGAAATGTGTCATTCTAATGCTTGATTTCTAAATGGCATCTACAAGTCAATAATAAATATGTTGGATTCACGTCTCCATCTCAAACAAAAATCAAAGTTAAAGAATAGGATTAAATCAAATAAAACTGAATTTATAGTGCATTTAAAGTTTGATTTGACTTAGTCCTATTATTTAACTTCAATTTTTGGTTGAAAGGAGACGTGAATCCAACATATAAATGATTAATTTGTAGACAAACTGGAATTAAAGCCAGCGTCAGTGGTGCAGATGGAGCTATACAAGCAGAAGAAACATCTCCTTCAAATGTTGATATTTGGTTGCGTTAACAACCAAACACAATTCAATATCACTTTTGCAACACGGAAAATAGTCTATTAACTTGTCTACAAGTTAACAAATTCTAGGTTGGATTCGGGTCTCCGTCTCAAGCAGAAATAAAATAAAAGGATTAAGCCAGTGGCTCAGATCTAAATATCCAAGCAGTAGATACATCTCCTTATCAACAAAACACAATTCAATATTACTTTTGTGAAACAGTAAATAGCCTAATGTTAAGGCCATCTGACAAACTAATGTAACAGTATTTATTCAACCGTAACATGAGTAACACATTCATGGCCACAGTTACTGTGTAATGTCCGGGGTGTAGTGGAGGAAGGAGTCAGACGGCAGAGAGTTCAGAGTAGGCACGTCTTTAATACACCGAGCAGGTGAAAAAGCAGACGCCACTCAACACAAATACCCCAAACCACAGGGGAACTAAACCATATACAAAAACAGCTCACGTACAAGAAACAGCCGTGACAGCCATGCGTGCACAACAAGTACACATAGAACAATCCCGCACACCCAGCAGGCGGGCCGGCTGGCTAATAAAGCCCAACTAATAACCTAATTCACAACAGGTGTAACCAATAAACAGACAAGGAGGGGGAGGAAAAAAATCAGTGGCAGCTAGTAGGCCGGTGACGACGACCGCCGAGCGCCACCCGAACGGGAAGGGGAGCCACCTTCAGTGGCAGCTAGTAGGCCGGTGACGACGACCGCCGAGCGCCACCCGAACGGGAAGGGGAGCCACCTTCAGTGGCAGCTAGTAGGCCGGTGACGACGACCGCCGAGCGCCACCCGAACGGGAAGGGGAGCCACCTTCAGTGGCAGCTAGTAGGCCGGTGACGACGACCGCCGAGCGCCACCCGAACGGGAAGGGGAGCCACCTTCAGTGGCAGCTAGTAGGCCGGTGACGACGACCGCCGAGCGCCACCCGAACGGGAAGGGAGCCACCTTCAGTGGCAGCTAGTAGGCCGGTGACGACGACCGCCGAGCGCCACCCGAACGGGAAGGGGAGCCACCTTCAGTGGCAGCTAGTAGGCCGGTGACGACGACCGCCGAGCGCCACCCGAACGGGAAGGGGAGCCACCTTCAGTGGCAGCTAGTAGGCCGGTGACGACGACCGCCGAGCGCCACCCGAACGGGAAGGGGAGCCACCTTCAGTGGCAGCTAGTAGGCCGGTGACGACGACCGCCGAGCGCCACCCGAACGGGAAGGGGAGCCACCTTCAGTGGCAGCTAGTAGGCCGGTGACGACGACCGCGAGCGCCACCCGAACGGGAAGGGGAGCCACCTTCAGTGGCAGCTAGTAGGCCGTGACGACGACCGCCGAGCGCCACCCGAACGGGAAGGGAGCCACCTTCAGTGGCAGCTAGTAGGCCGGTGACGACGACCGCCGAGCGCCACCCGAACGGGAAGGGGAGCCACCTTCAGTGGCAGCTAGTAGGCCGGTGACGACGACCGCCGAGCGCCACCCGAACGGGAAGGGGAGCCACCTTCAGTGGCAGCTAGTAGGCCGGTGACGACGACCGCCGAGCGCCACCCGAACGGGAAGGGGAGCCACCTTCAGTGGCAGCTAGTAGGCCGGTGACGACGACCGCCGAGCGCCACCCGAACGGGAAGGGAGCCACCTTCAGTGGCAGCTAGTAGGCCGGTGACGACGACCGCCGAGCGCCACCCGAACGGGAAGGGGAGCCACCTTCAGTGGCAGCTAGTAGGCCGGTGACGACGACCGCCGAGCGCCACCCGAACGGGAAGGGGAGCCACCTTCAGTGGCAGCTAGTAGGCCGGTGACGACGACCGCCGAGCGCCACCCGAACGGGAAGGGGAGCCACCTTCAGTGGCAGCTAGTAGGCCGGTGACGACGACCGCCGAGCGCCACCCGAACGGGAAGGGGAGCCACCTTCAGTGGCAGCTAGTAGGCCGGTGACGACGACCGCCGAGCGCCACCCGAACGGGAAGGGGAGCCACCTTCGGTAGGAGTCGTGACATACTGTAACAGTAAATATCTTCTTATGTAATGATAGAAAGCATGTATGTTCAGGGTCGTGGGTCTATGGAAATCTTCACAATTGCTGTAATAATCTGCACCGAGTCTCAAACAGCATTGATCACTTGCACCATGTACTATAATGTAATCTCAACTACAATCCAGGACATTTGGTTGTGCTATTAGATGAAGCACAGTGATAACACATTAAGTTGTTAAATAAATAAAACACAATATCTGACATTGTATTCCCATTTGAATTGTGTTGTGCTTTTAGATGGTTGAAAGCATAGTAATATAAGACGTTGGGAATTCAACAAACTATTGTCTGTATTATTGAGTGGGTGAAAATAGGTTGGAATCTCATTGATCAACATCTCAAACAAATATTACCCAACTGTCCACATTGACATGACATGGTGTGCCCAGTGGGCATTTTGTTTTAGTCATGATTACATATTGTCATATCAAAGAGATATTGTATAAGATAAGACATTTGGACTTTGTTCAAAGAGATATGACAAAGATATATGACAAACTATATTTGACACTGATGGGTAAAGGTTCAATAAAAGAAAGTGAAGAAGTTGTAGTTGAATAAACAAGGGTCATATTTGCGTTACATGGTTTATTTTTAAAGCATATCATTCCATTCACTCATTCCTGCAGTCATGACATGAATATGCAGTGCACAAAGAAGGAGAAATATGATGGAGGAATGGTTTGGAAATGTCACTGAATAAAAAAGAAGCTACAATGTTAAACTTATCCTGAATCATCAGATGGCTGTGAGCTGCTGAGACAGAGGGAAGACAATACTAACTTTTTCCTCTTTCGCTCTGTACATTTTTGTCTCTGTTCCTGTTAAAACAGGGGACACTCATCTTTCCACCTGAACTGCTTCGGGATCAGTGTCCATTCCACGGGACAAGCTTATATTGTAGGTTCTGATAAGGGTAAGACAATGGAATTAAGCTAATAAGGCATTTATAAGTTATATTCTTCAATTGGAAAGGGAATACCTAGTCAGTTGCACAGCTGAATCAGAGAGGAGCGGGGGTTTGCCTTAAATCGACATCAATGGCACCCGGAGAGAGTTGTTGTTGGGGTTAACTGCCTTGCTCAAGGGCAGAACGGCAGATTTTTACACCTTGCTGGCTCAGGGATTCGAACCAGCAACCTTTCAGTTACTGGCCCAATGCTTTTAACCACTAGGCTAACTGCTTAAAATGTAAAAGTCCAAAAAGGAATGTAGCAATTGCAGAAGGCCCCTTTAAAGGATTTAAAACCTCCACCTGGATCTCATGCAATCACATGAAATACTGGGATCAATCAAATTTATTTATAAAGCTCTTTGCCATCACACAAAGTGCTATACAGAAATCCAGCCTAAAACCCCAAACAGCAAGCAATGCAGCTGTAGAAACATGGTGGTTAGGAAAAACTCCCTAGAAAGGCTGGAAACAACAAAGAAACCTAGAGAAGAACCAGTCTCTGAGGGGTGGCCAGTCCTCTTCTAGCTGTGCCTGGTGTAGATTATAACAGTAAATGGCCAAGATGTTCAAACATTCATAGATGACCAGCAGGGTCAAATAATAATCATAGTGGTTGTAGAGGGTTCAACAGATCAGTACCTCAGGAGTAAATGTCAGTTGGCTTTTCATATCCGACCATTTAGTTAGAGACAGCAGGTGCGGTAGAGAGAGGTAGTGACAAACAGTAGGTCTGGGACAAGGTAGCACGTCTGGTGAACAGGTCAGTGTTCCATAGCCGCAGGCAGAACAGTTGAAACTGGACTAGCAACACGACTAGGTGGACTGGGGACAGCAAGGAGTCATCAGGCCAGGTAGTCCTGAGGCATGGTCCTAGGGTTCAGGTCCTCCGGTGGGGTGGGAGAGGGAGAAAGAATTAGAGGAAGCATACTTAAATTAACACAGGACACCGGATAAGACAGGAGAATTACACCAGATATAACAGACTGACCTTAGCCCCCCGACACATAGACTATTGCAGCATAGATACTGGAGGCTGAGACAGGAGGGGTCAGGAGATACTGTGGTCCTGTCCGACGATACCCCCGGACAGGGCTGAGTATAGCCCACAAAGCTCTCAAAGAATCCCAGTGGAGAGAGGGGAACTGGCCAGCCAGAGACAGCAAGGGTGGTTCATCACTCCAGTGCCTTTCCGTTCAACTTCGCACCCCTGGACCAGACTACACTCAATCATAGGGCATACTGAAGAGATGAGTCTTTAATAAAGACTTAAAGGTCGAGACCAAGTCTGCGTCTCTCACATGGATAAGCAGACCATTCTATAAAAATTGAGCTCTATAGGAGAAAGCCCTGCCTCCAGCTGTTTGCTTAGAAATTCTAGGGACAATAAGGAGGCCTGCATCTTGTGACCGTAGCGTACATGTAGGTATGTATGGCAGGACCAAATCGGAGAGATATGTAGGAGCAAGCCCATGTAATGTTTGTCGGTTAGCAGTAAAACCTTGAAATCAGTCCTAGCCTTAACAGGAAGCCAGTGCAGAGAGGCTAGCACTCGAGTAATATGATCACATTTGAGGTTCTAGTCAAGATTCTAGCAGCCGTGTTTAGCTTTAACTGAAGTTTATTTAGTGCTTTATCCAGGTAGCCGGAAGGTAGAGCATTGCAGAAGTCTAATCTATAAATGACAAAAGCATGGATTAGCTTTTCTGCATCATTTTTGGACAAAAATATTCTGGTTTTTGCAACGTTACGAAGATGGAAAAAAGCTGCCCTTGAAATATGATTGATATGTGCGTCAAAATAGAGATCAGGGTCCAGAGTAACGCCGAGGTCCTTCACAGTTTTATTTGAGACGACTGTACAACCATCAAGATTAATTGTCAGATTCAACAGAAGTTCTCTTTGTTTCTTGGGACCTAGAACAAGCATCTCTATTTTGTCAGTTCAAAAGTAAACATTCCACTTCCTTATGTCTGAAACACAGGCCTCCACGGAGGGCAATTTTGGGGCTTTACCATGTTTCATGGAAATGTACAGCTGTGCATCGTCCACGTAGCAGTGAAAGTTACAACTATGTTTCCGAATGACATCACCAAGAGGTAAAATATGTAGTGAAAACTATAGTGGTCCTAAACCTGAACCTTGAGGAACACAGAAACTTACAATTGATTTGTCAGAGGACAAAACATCCACAGAGACGAACTGATATCTTTACGACAGATAAGATCTAAACCTGGCCAGAACTTGTCCATGTAGACTAATTAGGGTTTCCAGTCTCTCCAAAAGAAAGTGGTGATCGATGGTGTCAAAAGGTCTAGGAGCACGAGGACAGATGCAGAGCCTTGGTCTGATGCCGTTAAAAGGTCATTTACTACGTTCACGAGTGCAGTCTCAGTGCTATGATAGGGTCTAAAACATTATTTGTCTTTAGGAGCTTGGTACACATCCGGTGGATAGGGAGCCATTTGTTATGTTCAACATAGGAGGGCCAAGCACAGGAAGCAGCTCTTTCAGTAGTTTAGTTGGAACAGCTTGAAGGTTTAGATGCCATGACTTTTTTCATGAATGTGTCAAGAGATATAGGATTTAAAAACTTGAGTGTCTCCATTGAGACAGTGTTGTGCAGACTCAGGACAACTGAGCTTTGAAGAAATACGCAGAATCAAAGAGCATTCCATAATTTGCTTTCTAATGATCGGGATCTTTTTGTCGAAGAAGTTCATTGTTTTTATTCTCCTTAATAATTCAGTTGGAAAAATAGGATGATCAAGCAGCAGTGAGGGCTCTTCGATGGTACTGTCTTTCCAGTACTGGGAGAAAAACTGACTTGCCTCTGATTCAAGATTCTGTTGTTATATGTCTGATTTTCATGTTTTATTATTTAACTAGGCAAGTCAGTTAAGAACAAATTCTTATTTACAATGAAGGCCTACCCCAGACAAACCCAGACGACACTAGGCCAATTGTGCGCCGCCCTATGGGACTCTCAATCAAGGCCGGTTGTGATAAAGCCTGGAATCGAACCAGGGTCTGTAGTGACGCTTCTAGCACTGAGATGCAGTGCCTTAGACCGCTGCACCACTCAGGAGACCATGTGATGGTTATTATTGCAGACATCATTATCCACAATCTAACTTCATTGTTTTTAGAGGAATGTGGATTGGTCCTTTCGTAAAAATCACCAAGTCACAGACTAAATGTAATGAAAAAGGTGACTCTTTTCTCAAAAACTTTAGCAACTCTAAAAAGTACTTAATCCCAAACTCACAACGGATTCATGAGTAACCTCGTTTATTAGTGAAAGGCTGAGTAAAGCCTGAGTCGAGAGGGAGGAGAGAAGCCCTAATATTCTGACTTTTTTTATCCGCATCTAACAGAAGAATTTGTGGAGGATCAGAGGCTTAGGGTGGTGCCTAGAGATGAGTAAACTGAAAAATAGATGCTGTGCTACAGTCAGTCTGGAATGAATTTGAGGCTTTTGTGTCCTGCTCTACTGGCAATGTGTGCTGCTGTAGGATGATATGACAGACAGCCCTGAGACAATCTCCTACACACTGAGAGAGAGAGAGAGAGAGAGAGAGAGAGAGAGAGAGAGAGATGCCTGAGGAATTAAAATAGCACTTGAGTAGGCTCAAAAGTCCCACCCACACATGCGGCGTTGCACCTTACCGAAATCCCAGAGTCAAAACATGTATCACATGTCATGTATCAGATGTCATGTGTCAGATGGCTATGAAACATTCCTGTGTAACTCACTACCCATGTAATTAGGAATTATGAGTTAGACATCACAGACTTTGCTGAGCATGTATCAGACATTCTGTAAAAGGTGTATGTGCGCATGGGCTTGTAACTTGACAGGGCTTGTAATTAACTCATCACTATGTTGCAGTTAAAAATGCAGAATATACATATTCGTACATCACTTATGTTTTTCTCTTGATGGTAGCTCTTGGATATTGCACAGCAGTGCCAATTCAAACATCTGCTATTTCCTGCTGCCCCCCACTGGGGCCAGAAAATATTGCACTGCTCATGAGAATTAGGAATTGTACATTTGCACTGATTTGGTAGACTAGCCAACGATGGTGGATAAATGAAGGCAACTCACTCAGGCTGTTAACCATTGGAGGCATGAGGACTGCAGATGTGGCCAGGGCAAAAAATTGCAATGTCCTTACTGTGAGAAGCCTAAGACAGCGCTACAGGGAGACAGGATGGACGGCTGATCATCCTCGCAGTGGCAGACCACATGTAACAACACCTGCACAGGATCGGTACACCCGAACATCACACCTGCGGGACAGGTACAGGATGTCAACAACAACTGCCCGAGTTACACCAGGAATACACAATGCCTCCATCAGTGCTCAGACTGTCCGCAATGGGCTGAGAGAGGCTGGACTGAGGGCTTGTAGGCCTGTTGTAAGGCAGGTCCTCACCATACATCACCGGCAACAACTGGACCAGGCAGGACTGGCAAAAAGTGCTCTTCACTGACGAGTCGCGGTTTTGGACTGAGCTTGTTGTCATTGCAGGCAATCTCAATGCTGTGTGTTACAGGGAAGACATCCTCCTCCCTCATGTGTTACCCTTCCTACATGCTCATCCTGACATGACCCTCCTACCAAAGCAAGGTACTGTGGGGTGTTTGTTTTGATGGTAAGATGCTGGCTATTCTTTATATTATATTAGTCCTATTTTCTGTGGTTATAACATATGAAAAGTTATTATTTCTGTGCTTGTAGCATGCAAAGCACACTATTGTTAGTGCTCATACTTTTCTTGTTTATTTATCTTGACACTTTTTGGTACCTATTTTCTACAGTTTTTACACAACATACACAATTCATACATCACACTCCTGCAGAGCTGGATGCTGATGTGACATGCTGTGACTTCTTGGAGGGTCACGTCTTCTCCATCATCCTGAAATATATATATTCTTTGTTATTATTTACGATTATCATTGTTATCATAACTGTAAAATGAACAACCTACTCTTTCTTAACTTACAGCACACTGTACATTTCAATGGAAGCACAGTGTGATTTCACTGAGATATGTATAAATTATGAAATTCTCATCACTAGTGGACATACGTTTTTTGGGGATACCCGTCCGATTGTGTGATATTCTTTCACAAAGGAAAACATGCAGAATATTAGGCGACGGTGGTGCCATGTTCTCCTGCAGAACTTTCCCCAATGCCGCCAGTCTAGAACATTATAAAGACCTTTCATTTGCATCCTTAAAATCACTTGTTTCACTGTAGCCAGACTGTACTGAATATATGTTCATACTTAATGTCTGTCATTCACTCACTAAGGTCTGAAGAAGAGAGGTTGAAAGATCAAAAAAGGCGGCGAAAACAAAACACACTACAGGTAGGAGGTGTCATATGATGAGTGGTATAGTCATAAATCAATGTTTAAAGACTTAACCCCCCCCCTCCAATATATTTCAGGATGATGTAGAAGACGTGCCGCCCCCAAGAAGTCACAGCATGACACATCAGCATCCAGCTCTGCAGGATCAGGTACTGTATAGGCTATTAGCTAAAGTAAAGTGCATTATTGTACACACATCCCTAGAGGTTCCCTGACATTACTTAATGACCACAATCTGTTTTCTTTCTAGACGATACTGAAAACAAAATGCACGGCGAACTGGGAGCTGTGAACTGGGTATGTAGTCTATTGTGTGTAATGCTGAAGGCTTGATGCATGGCAAGATATAATAGTTGAGATGACTTGTTGAGTAGTTGTAGACCCCTTTAGTAATAGTGGCTTTTGTTTGCATGGTGGTATTGTGATAGTTGGGTTTAATTTGTCTTGATCACCCAATAAGACACAAGTCTTAATATTTATTCTTCCTTTTTCTTCAAGGAAGCAGATGTTCTTCTAAGGGACACCCTAGAGGCAGCAAGGTGGTGCGAACGCCAAACATTTAAAGGCACCGTTTACCTCTCAGGTGTAATTGGGATGGACGGGGAAGACCGCATTACAACCCTTAAAGAACTACAGTTGTATGATGGCCTGGATGAAGAGGACATTATTCTCCTCAAGGAACCGTTCATGTTTCAGTTACAGAGAGATGATGAGATGTGCTATGTGTTGACAACAAGAAAATGACTATCTTTGCCTCTTTTGAAGAGCAGGGTTGAAGCGGTTGGTCAAACCTGGTTTTTGTCTGCTGTGTTAATCGTTTCAATTGTTAATTGTGTTTATGTTGTTTAGTAAAGATGACGTAGAAGTCACCCGAGTCTCTTTTTCAACCAGCTCAGGCATCACACAATCACAAATAGCGATAAAATAAATCACTTACCTTTGAAGATCTTCCTCTGTTTGCAATCCCAAGGGTCCCAGCTACACAATGAATGGTCGTTTTGTTCCATAAAGTCCTTCTTTGTATCCAAAAAAGTCTGTTTAGTTGGCATCATTGATCTCAGTAATCCACTTGTTCAACATGCATGCAAACAAATCCAAAAAGTTACCATTAAAGTTTGTCCAAACATGTCAAGCGATGTTTCTAATGAATCCTCAGGTACTCTAATATATAAATAAATGATCATATTTAAGATGGAAAATAGTATGTTCAATAGGGAAGATAAATAACGAAGAGCGCACACCTCATTCACGCGCACAACAAGACTCATTTTCTAATGAGAGACACCTTGGAAAAACTATGACTATTTGTTCATTTTTCAAGAAACAAGCATGAAACCCTGTCTAAAGACTGTTGACATCTAGTGGAAGCCATAGGAACTACAATCTGGGTCCTATTTATTTGTATATCCCATAGGCTAGCAATGAAATGGCGTGTGTCAAACCTCAGATGGACCAACAACAACAAAAACGGTGGGCGGGGTCAAAGGAGCCCAGCCCCTAACTGCACACTACAGTCAGAACTGTGTTTGATGCGAACTACATATTGTTGTGTACCAGCAGACACAGTTTGGAGGTGTTGTACGAGTAAATGGCCCAACGGCCTTGGTCGTGTCAGCAACGGCCAATTACGACGCGCGTTATCACACACCAACATTCTGACGGACGCCATGATTCTGGTTTTCCTTCAGTGGGTAACAGCTGACCCAAAGTGAATTAGAAAAACAAAGGAAACGTAACGTACTCGCCATCGCTGATTGGTATGCTCATACAGGTAGCTGAACCATCATATTCTCAGTCATAGATACGCATTTGTTTGTGTACGAAAACGTTATTTTTACGAGACGTATTGATAGCTAATACCAGTCAGCTAACCAACACGAATGCTAACCCAGTTAGTTAACAATAAAAATGGGTAGCTAGCTAGAACCCTAACGCTAGTTGTCAAACTATAAAAGCTAGTTATCCAGCTATATAGCGAAACGTGCTAATTCATGAGGGAAAGCCACATTTCCTCGTTGCTACTTTAACTATTGGTTTCTGTTTTGCTAACTAACGTTAGCTAGCTAACCAGACTGAAGTCAATCTAGAAGTCGAGGGAGGCTGAAGTATTTGATAGCTGATATCTGGCTAGCTATGTAAACGTACTCGAAAGGCTAGCTAACTAAACTAGCTATCTCTGAAGCTCATACGGCTCAATGTAATTAAGCCAATGTATATAAACTTTACCCAGTATGCAAATCAAGCCGAATGGCAAAGATAGCTGCATTTGTGTTGAACTAACAAAGTTAGATGGATCAGTTAACTAGCATGTTATTTTGTTGTTGTTGTGGTTATTAACGTTAGGTAGCATATGCTACGACATTAGTTAACATTAACTTACCAGCTAACGTTAGCTACAAACTTGTTCAGCTAGCTAATGATGTCAAGTGTTTACTTAGTAGTTTAGCTAAACCAGTAACCAATGCCAAAAAATGAACTATTATGGAAATTAGCTAGCTTGCTAACAACTTGCAAGATGCAATCCGCTAGTCTTTGACCTCAATTTGTCAGAACAAAGGTTTGTGAACGTGTTAGCCACGCTGTCAACGTGATGGTAAGTTATTTTATGTATCAGAAATAATTAATAATTAAGGTATGTGTGTTTATGCTTACTGGCAGCACAGCACAACCCCCTCCTAAACTTGCCTGAAGTTAAAATGTGATTTACAGGAAGGTCTTGTTTTTGTCATTATTAAGAAAGCTAGGCTAGCTATTTTATCAAGTCTTTGCTTTTGTTGTGCTTTTGTGGTAGCTCCTAAACTCAACACGTGGATCTTGCAGTTTGTACCATCTTGACACATGTCCCTTACAGTGTCAATCTGTTTTTCTGATTGTGTTAAGATGTGTCTTGATTTTAGAATTGAAGCAAAATAATTTGTGTACACGTGTGTTTTTCTATGGCTCTCTTATTAAGAGTGCTCATTCATCAGCCTCTTGTTTTGTTTTTTTTGGCACTGTTTCCACTAGTTACTACAGCCATAAAGTCAAAATTGGCTATATCGTAAAAAATATATAGAAATCAAATTTGCCTTTTGATCTTAATTTAAGGTTAGTATTAGCCATAAGGTTAGCAGTGTGGTTAAGGTTAGGATGAGATTTAATCAGACTTTAAGAGAAATTGTGGATAGGGTTCATGACTTTGTGGCTGTGGTAACTACTGACGACCATTTGGCACAGGGTCTGAATCTGTGGCGCTGAATGAATGGCAGGTTGAATCAGCTGTCTTACGGAGTGGTTTTTACTAGAGGTGTACATGTCGTTTCTGGAAGAAAAAAAACTGTTGTCTACTGCTTTGCATGTTTTGGAGATTGCTCCGTGGAATAAGTGGTGAATTGTAATTACTTTAGGCTAGAGAAAAATAGCTGCAACGGAGAGGCATGTTATATCCGTGTTAAAAACAACGAACTTAAAGAATATTTCAGTGAGTGCAGGTTTTTCCTTTCTTCAAATAACTTTAGTCTAAACAGACTTGCAAAGTACTGTATTGAAGTTGCATTATCTTAGACTCATGTTTTTTTTCTTTTTTCTCACAGGTTTGTAAATATTAGGTGTTCTAGGCATTCATGTGTTAGGCTATTTGCATATGAGTCAAAATCTCCAGGATAGCTCTTTGAGGGTATGGTTTCAAATGGATCATGCAATGTATTTTTTATTTTTTGTGTGTGTGTGTTACAGGGATGCCCAAGGAAAAATATGATCCGCCCGACCCGAGGCGGATGTACACGATAACGTCCACTGAGGAGGCAGCCAATGGGAAGAAGTCATACTGGGCTGAGCTCGAAATCAGTGGTGAGGACCGGTTGAGGCGGCATTACATGCTACAGCATCAAATACAGATGAAACTGTTTGGCTTAGCGCATGTCAAAAAGCTCATTGTGGTGACGGCGTTAGTATGTATTAGTCACTTCACCCCTAACTACATGTACAAATGACCTCGACTAACCTCTACCCCCTGTACCCCCTGTATATAGCCTCATAATTGTTTATTGTGGTACTATTTTTTTTTTTAAGTAAATGCTTCCTTAACTATTTTCTTAACTGCATTGTTGGTTAAGGGCTTGAAAGTAAGCATTTCACGGTAAAGTCTACACCTGTTGTATTCGATGCATGTGACAAAATACAATTTGATTTGAAGGCTTCCTCACGTAAGCCTATGCACTGGAGGTTGGTGGCAGCTTAATTGAGGAGAATGGGCTCGGGGGTAATGACTGGAGTTGTATCAAACACATGGTTTCCAGGTGTTTGATGCCATTCCCTTTGCTCTGTTCACTATGTGCCGTTCTCCCCTCAGCAACCTCCCGTGGCCTAGTAGGTGTGTTCTTTATTTCTATTTAAATTACTGTATTTCTGTGCTCCGGTTTTCACTGACTCTCTTGTCCCCTCATTCCCCCACTCACCTGGGCAGGAAAAGTGAGGAGTCTGAGCACCTCGTTATGGACGTTGACTCACCTCACCTTCATATCGGCGATAACTCCCTCTGTCGTATCCCGCCTGATATTGCCAAACTTCAAAACCTGGTGTACCTGGACCTCTCATCCAACAAGATCAGGAGCCTGCCTGCCGAGCTTGGCGACATAGTGTCTCTCAGGTCTGTCAGTCTACAGTGGCGACATAGTGTCTCTCAGGTCTGTCAGTCTACAGTGGCGACATAGTGTCTGTCAGTCTTCAGTGGCGACAATTCAATGTGCACTACGGGATGCTAGTTTGGAGAACTAAAATCCACATTACTGTTATTGTCTTCCACATGAGAAATGATATGCGCTAACAGCTATTGATATGGCCTGTTACAGAGAAGAGTTTGATGTTCCTTTTTTACAAAATAGCATTGGAATTAATCTGGTTTCTGTTTCATTTAACCCCTTTCTACAATTCTCATGCTTCAACCCCTGTTGTTCTGAGTTGTTTCCATTATAATTCGAAATGATAAGTGTGTTTGTTCATTCAGTCAACATTGCCATTTCAGAGTCTAGGGAATTTAGACTGAGAGCACATTCTATAAAGGAGATGGATGAAGAGACATTTCAGGCTCCCATGTGTGGTATTGCATATCCTTATTCCTCATTATTATTGAAATTGGTAATAGCTAGTTCCTCTGTTTCAAGGAAATGTTTCTTTTTGTTTGTATCGCTCCTGTGTATTCGCTCTTCTGCACCTGACCCCCAATGAAACATTGCTCAGTAACTGGCTGAGCAGACATGGAAATGACCTGAACAGATACTTATTGATTGACAGATGATCGTTATGTGTTACTTCAGAGGGATTTCTACAGCTCTGGTGACTTGACAAAAGCCTTCACTTCTTTGATTACTTTCTGAATCTTATTCTGTCCCGAGCATCCTAAAACGCGTCTGTCTTACCTCTTCTACAGGGAACTTATTTTAAACAACAACCAGTTGAGGGTTCTACCTTTTGAGCTTGGAAAACTGTTTCAGTTACAAACACTGCGATTAAAAGGTAAGCTTCGCTTCATACTCATTTAAGTTTTGGTTGTTTGGGTTATCTAAATTCATAGGGATTTGAAATCTTGCATGGGTTTTCTCTAAGGATTCCCTTGTGTAGTTTTAGCTCTAATAATAATCTGTGTATGCCTATTTGGTTGCTCAGCCAAGTGATTTCCAGAGTAGAGGTCACAGAATGAGAGATGTGGCATTGTTTTCATTCTGCATCCTTGAACCTGTGTAATATTTTCTGTGTAGTGTCTTCATTGTCTTTCTGTTTCCTCCGCAGGAAACCCACTAGCACAAGAGATATTGAACCTCTACCAGGAGCATGATGGCACAAGGAAACTGCTCAACCTCCTTCTGGGAAATCTGTCAGGGATTAAACGAGGTGAGTCCAATACAAGAAATGGATGTTGTTGTTCCTGTGTTGAATTGTGAGTGTGTTAGTTAGCAGGTATTAAATAAGTAGCTTTTCTTTGACATTGGGTGAATGGAATGACTTGGCAGTTGTTAGTTGATCTTGATGATCCTATTCAAGTGGTCACTCCTCCTTGAGGAGCAGTGTCAGGATGACTCATGTTCCCCCTATCTGTCTCAGTCAGCTCAGAGCAGCCCCCACCCAGATTATGGATTGTTCAGGCCGAGCCGGACCGGGCAAGAACAGCAGGTAACAAACTCATCCACCCTTACACATCACTTGAAATGCCTATTGAAAGCCACATATCAACACACACATTGTTGTGTGTGTTGATCATATTCAGAGCCATAATGAGACTTGGATAATCTCCTGTTTGCGTCCCTATGTCCTTTGCTAGCCCTGTTCTCAGTGATGTGCTACAACGTGCTGTGTGATAAGTACGCCACTCGCCAGCTGTACAGCTACTGCCCCTCTTGGGCCCTCAACTGGGAGTTCAGGAAGAAGTCCATCATGCAGGAGATCCTGAACTGCAGTGCTGACATCATCAGCCTACAGGTGGGCAGACGGACACACTGGGATTTAATACTGACCGCTGCAATGAATTATGACACGTGCGTGGTACAATCGGTCTAGCATCAGATGGCAGGACAACCGTGTCACGCTAGAATGACATCTGTTGGAAGAGAATGGGGGTTCGATTTCCATAGTTTACAGGTCCTATACTTTGAATAATGCACCTTCAAAATGTACACTAACTGGAATTGTCCTGGTTTTTCCTTAACAGGAAGTGGAAACAGTTCAGTACTACAGCTATTTCCTGCCAGAGCTGAAGGAGCAAGGTTACGAGGGCTTCTTTAGCTCTAAGTCCCGTGCCAGGACCATGTCAGAGTGCGACCGCAAGCATGTGGACGGCTGCGCAATATTTTACAGAACCGAAAAGTGAGTTGACACCACACTGCCAACTGTCAGTCCTAATTAGATTGTGAGCTCACATATGTATTAATGATGTTAACGGTTAATCGGTTAGCCGCCAAAAATACGTTTGACCGGTCATGCTTATCGGTCCATATTTTAATCTGCATAATTTAGTGGTATTAAATTGTCACTTGTGTATTTTCTTTCGTCATCATGTGTCTTATTTATCACACACTCACAGCATACAAGACTCGTTTGAGGAGAGGAATGTCCTATCAGCTCTTCACTGGAGTGAAACATTCATTGCGCAAACAAATAACAATTCTAAATGCAATCGTGTGTAAAAAATACAAATACATTTTGATAGCCACAATTTCAAAAGGAGCTTTTTTCATTTGTCAATCTCAACTTGAGTGCGTAGGCTATAGTCAACGGTAGGGAGGCTATCAGCGTGTCACCCGCCACTTTGCAATGTGAGCTTGAGGCAGTAATTGTCTAAAAGCTGAACGTTTTACTTTACTTCATATAATGAGGCATGTCTTAAAATATTTCCATAGAAACATGTAGGCAAATATCTTATAAAGACTTCTTGATGCCATTAACCAGCATTTCTCTCCTGTTCCATTGGTTTCCACATCAACTGTCTTTTGTTGTGCTGGAGCCGAAGGCACGATCCTGGTCATATTAGCAACACATCCTAGTTGTTGTAGAAGTTTATAGTGGAGAGTTTCATCTCTGTCACATTTTGGTCTGCTGTTTCATTTTGGTAAATGTTTGAAAATGACTTCGCTGCTTCATTACATGCATGTTCAATAATAGGCTGTATCTTTTTGACTGTAAGACCACAGTCTTGCTATTGTTGCATGGTTCCATTTTTAAGCTCTTAATTAAACATGTCCGGTCCTTATAGGCATGCATAGTATAAGAGAGGAAGTGTGAGGTTTCACTCTCGCCAAAATCTGTCCAAAACAAGCCCGATGTGTTTCTGTCGCCTGCCTTCCAGCCTTGGGACGACTACCATTTATTAGGGGGCAGAAATAAACATCTCTTCATTATATACAGATCTCTGAAAGTATTTTCTGTTGGTCATGTCATTTTACTGTTTGATAAAAATGTAACCTTAACTGGTTGAGGGTCAGTTAGTCAGCAGGAAAATTTACTGAAGTGTGTATCCTTAGTGTGTGTGGGCACTGTATGTATGACATTTACCCTGTGTGTGTGTTTCAGAGGTGTAATGATTCCAAGTTTAGCCATTGCAGAATAGCCTTTTTAAGCTGTCCCAGAGGCAGCACATTGCACTCACCTTTCTGTTCTGCCTCTCCTCTCCTCTCACCGGTCTCTGTTCTTCCTCTCCTCCTCTCACCGGTCTGTTCTGCCTCTCCTCCTCTCACCGGTCTGTTCTGCCTCTCCTCTCACCGGTCTGTTCTGCCTCTCCTCTCACCAGTCTGTTCTGCCTCTCCTCTCACCGGTCTGTTCTGCCTCTCCTCTCACCGGTCTGTTCTGCCTCTCCTCCTCTCACCGGTCTGTTCTGCCTCTCCTCCTCTCACCGGTCTGTTCTGCCTCTCCTCCTCTCACCGGTCTGTTCTGCCTCTCCTCCTCTCACCGGTCTGTTCTGCCTCTCCTCCTCTCACCGGTCTGTTCTGCCTCTCCTCCTCTCACCGGTCTGTTCTGCCTCTCCTCCTCTCACCGGTCTGTTCTGCCTCTCCTCTCCTCTCACCGGTCTGTTCTGCCTCTCCTCCTCTCACCGGTCTGTTCTGCCTCTCCTCCTCTCACCGGTCTGTTCTGCCTCTCCTCCTCTCACCGGTCTGTTCTGCCTCTCCTCCTCTCACCGGTCTGTTCTGCCTCTCCTCCTCTCACTGGTCTGTTCTGCCTCTCCTCTCACCGGTCTGTTCTGCCTCTCCTCTCACCGGTCTGTTCTGCCTCTCCTCCTCTCTACTGTATAGATTCAGCCTGGTACAGAAACACACGGTGGAATTCAACCAGCTGGCCATGGCCAACTCTGAGGGCTCTGAGGCCATGCTCAACAGAGTCATGACTAAGGACAACATTGGTGTGGCTGCGCTTCTAGAGGTGCGCAAGGAGATGATGGAGCAGTCTGGTAGGTCTCACCACACGCGAAAGAAGTGGGAATTCCACAGGGCTTAAATGTTTCCCATGTAGAAACGCTGCTGTTATGCTGTGTGTTTGTCCAGCGGGGAAGTCTCTGCACGGCGTGGAGAAACAGCTCCTCCTGGTGGCCAACGCCCACATGCACTGGGACCCGGCGTACTCAGACGTCAAGGTGGTCCAGACCGTCATGTTCATGTCTGAGGTGAAGAACATCGTAGACAAGGCCACACGCAGCCTCAAGCTCTCCTCCATCACCGGGGAGACCAACGCCGTCCCACTCGTCCTGTGTGCTGACCTCAACTCACTGCCTGACTCTGGTGAGTGGATGACAGGACTGGCTCAGTTGAATAAGTGAGCGTGCTCTCCTGTAGTGACGTTTGTAATGCCTAGTGGTATGTGTGTGTTTGCGGGCTTGCAGGTGTGGTGGAGTTCCTGAGCTCGGGTGGAGTGGACAGCACCCACAAAGACTTTCAGGAGCTGCGCTACATCGACAGCTTGACGAACTTCAACTGCAACGGAAAGAAGGACACGTCCAACGGCAGGATCACCCACGACTTCAAGCTGAAGAGTGCTGATGAAAACGGCCTGATGCCTTACACCAACTATACTTTCCACTTCAAGGTGAGACTGTCACGGTCACGTCTTCCGTCTTCTGTGTAGCACGTTCTTTTTTGCGTTGGTGTAAATTTAGCGTCAAGCTGTCTGGAATGTTCTAAAAGCCTGGGCTATTATGAAGGCTTGGGTCACACTGATTAATCTTCTCCAGCCCGGGTGATGTGAATGTATTGCCATCTAGCGTGCTTTTCCTCTCTGTGCAGGGCATCATTGACTACATCTTCTACTCTCAGCCTACGCTCAATGTGTTGGGGGTTCTGGGTCCTCTGGATCCTCACTGGCTCCATGAGAACGATATCAGCGGCTGTCCCCACCCCCACATCCCCTCCGATCACTTCTCCCTGTTTGCACAACTGGAGCTGCTCTTTCCCAAGCCGTCGTCAGTCAACGGAATCCACCTGCCAGGACGCACGTAGTTTTCAGAGCCACGAGGGAGCTGACGCTCTAATCTTGTTCTATTTTTCCTGCAAAGTTGATTATATTCTTGATAAATCTATGTACAATCAGAGAGGGGGGGGGGGGGTGTACGGCCATCATTCCCCCCAGGGATTTTAACGTAAGCAAAAGCTCACGGCAAGTCTTTACCTCCTTTCCTGGGCACAATTTGATGTTGTATTTTTGTTTTCCGCGACATATCACACTTTGCAGTCCTTGGTGTTATACAGTTTTTGTGTGGCAAATGGTACAATCTAAAAGTGAGATATTTTGATAGGGAAGGAGTCGTGTCACCACACTCCAGCCTGAGCGAACAGGTACATCTCAAGTTGCCACCGATCCAACTAGATAAACCCACGAGGCCGATATACCTGTTTTTAACCAGAGTCTGTCTCAGCCTCTACGACAAATCCATTCCCATGCATTGCTGTAACTTGCCATAAAGGTGTGTTGAACAGTGTAGCAGGTTTGGAGGTGCTGGAGAGAGCAGGCCAAATGTTGTTTTTCCACTCGCTGATGCGGAGACCAACTCTCCAGGTGCTAAAATCCTGTCCTCTAACTCAGCGGCTCCATTTTATACTGAGTGGCGCAATTGCTCTGTGCAGCTAAGGCACAACAGCATTTCCAAACCTCTTTGAAATACTGCTGTAAAATGTCTATTACAAGTGGAATGGTGCCGTAACAGTGATGATACATGTACACATTCCGGCTTGTAGCGTATCGAGACACACAGGATTAACACCTCACTCCTGCTCTGTTTTTATAGCCTAATATGAACAGAGCAAAATTAAGGGATCACCTTTTTAATATTTCAAAGCCTTTTTTACTTTTAATCACACATCAAGTGCCATACAGAGCCATCATTTGAATCTAGCGTCAGATATTCAAATATTACGACAACCACCTGTTATTCACTCAGTGACCATTAGTGGTTCTTAGTGACGGGGCTTAGGGATTTAGAAAAGGGAAAATGGTCAGTCTGACTTGACAGCTTCCCAACATGTTGTCCTAGGCCAGAGAGCCCATCTCTGACCGCATAGCTGTGTAGCCATTTGGAATTGGTCAGGGGCCAAGTTGTGTTAAGTTGCATTATGGTTTAAAGCTGGGTGGACAGCCCCCTTAAAACATGCCGTAACAGACAGAGCTGTAAGCAAATGTCAATTGTAAAGACATCCACGCTCTAAACAGGGTTATTCCTTTCCATTACTAATAGCTATTTGTTTGATACAGAAACTTGGACTCAACTTGATTGTATATGAACTGCAGCAGTCATAATACGCTGCGTTATTTTGTACCTGTATGGCCAGTTTTTGCAAAAATGATTGTATTGTAAATTTTAAGGCAACATTTGTCTCCATTTTAAAGTTAAAGAAATGTAACAGGCCAGCTTGTACAATCGTTTTTTTTCTGTCAGGTTTCCACTGTTGAAATTTGCACTCGGCCAGGTTCCATTTCCCAGATGAACCACTTGTTTTTCTTTTTACAAATATATATTGAATGCAATTCACAGAGGCAGGTTTATTGCATTGTTGCCACATCTCTTTTGGCATTTGGGGTAAAACCTGAAACCTTTAGCCTCACTGATTCTGTTCTCAAAATGGCACTGCTATCAGTGAACACCTGAACTGTCTCCTATTTCTCTCTGAAGTGTTTTAACATTGTTAGTCGTTGGTTTATTAGATATCAGACTTTAGTCGTTTTTTTCCCCCTTGTCTTAGTTATTGTTATTTAGAGTTATCGGGATGTTTTTTTTTGCAGATGACACTATAAACCACTTGTCTCTAACTACAACTCAACTTGTCTCTAACTACTACACCGCTTGTCTCTAACTACTACACCACTTGTCTCTAACTACTACACCACTTGTCTCTAACTACTACACCACTTGTCTCTAACTACTACACCACTTGTCTCTAACTACTACACCACTTGTCTCTAACTACTACACCACTTGTCTCTAACTACTACACCACTTGTCTCTAACTACTACACCACTTGTCTCTAACTACTACACCACTTGTCTCTAACTACTACACCACTTGTCTCTAACTACTACACCACTTGTCTCTAACTACTACACCACTTGTCTCTAACTACTACACCACTTGTCTCTAACGTATTTAGGTCTGTTTTTTATCATGTCCTCTATTGTTTTTGGAGGAAACCGATCATGAAGAAGTCTTGTGTAAAATGGTTCTATCTGACTCAGGCCATTCTCTTTAAGTTTTGTTTCATGTTATGTTTTTTTATGTCTACTACTAGACCTACAGCGTTGATGCATTCTACTTCAAGGCCATGTGTGAAGTCCACTTACATACAGTACAAAAAATACCAAGGTAAAAATGGGGGCAGAATGTGTTATTCCGAAATATTGCTCTAGGTCTGTTGTGACCCAGAACGGTGGTGTGGTCCAGTCCGTTGTGACCCAGAATAGTGGCGTGGTGCTGCTTTTTTGCAAATCACAGTGGATATACAGTTGAAGTCGGGAGTTTACATACACTTAGGTTGGAGTCATTAACTCGTTTTTCAACCACTCCACAAATGTCTTGTTAACAAACTATAGTTTTGGCAAGTCGGTTAGGACATCTACTTTGTGCATGACACAAGTCATTTTTCCTACAATTGTTTACAGACAGATTATTTCACTTATAATTCACTGTATCACAATTCCAGTGGGTCAGAAGTTTACATACACAAAGTTGACTGTGCCTTTAAACAGCTTGGAAAATTCCAGAAAATGATGTCATGGCTTTAGAAGCTTCTGATAAGCTAATTGACATAATTTGAGTCAATTGGAGGTGTACCTGTGGATGTATTTCAAGGACTACCTTCAAACTCTGTGCCTCTTTGCTTGACATCGTGGGAAAATCAAAAGAAATCAGCCCAAGACCTCAGGAAAAAAAGACCTCCACAAGTCTGGTTCATCTTTGGGAGCAATTTCCAAACGGCACGTTTATCTGTATAAACAATAGTACGCAAGTATATACACCATGGGACCATGCAGCCGCCATACCGCTCGAGAAGGAGATGTGTTCTGTCTCCTAGAGATGAATGTACTTTGGTGCGAAAAGTGCAAATCAATTCCAGAACAACAGCAAAGGACCTTGTGAAGATGCTTGAGGAAACCGGTACAAAAGTATCTATATCCACAGTAAAACGAGTCTTCTATCGACCTGAAAAGCCACTCAGCAAGGAAGAAGCCACTGCTCCAAAACCGCCATAAAAAAGCCAGACTACGGTTTGCAACTGCACATGGAGACAAAGATTGTACTTTTTGGAGAAATGTCCTCTGCTCTGATGAAACAGAAATAGAACTGTTTGGCCATAATGATCATCGTTATGTTTGGAGGAAAAAGGGGGAGGCTTGCAAGCTGAAGAACACCATCCCAACCATGAAGCATGGTGGTGGCATCATGGTGTGGGGGTGCTTTGCTGCAGGAGGGACTGGTGCGCTTCACAAGATAGATGGCATCATGAGGAAGGGAAATGTTGCTTCAATATATCCACATCATCTCAAGACATCAGTCAGGAAGTTAAAGCTTTGTTGCATATGGGTCTTCCAAATGGACAATGTTGTGGCAAAATGGCTTAAGGACAACACAGTCAAGGTATTGGAATGGCCATCACAAAGCCCTGACCTCAATCCTATAGAAAATGTGTGGGCAGAACTGAAAAGGTGTGTGTGTGTGAGCAAGGATGCCTACAAACCTGACTCCGTTACAATAGCTCTGTCAGGAGGAATGGGCCAAAATTCACCCAACTTATTGTGGGAAGCTTGTGGAAGGCGACCTGAAGCGTTTGACCCAAGTTAAACTATTTAAAGGCAATGCTACCAAATACTAATTGAGTGTATGTAAACTTCTGACCCATTGGGAATGTGATCAAATAAATCAAATCTGAAATAAATCATTATCTCTGCTATTATTCTGACATTTCACATTCTTAAAATAAAGTGGTGATCCTAACTGACCTTAGATGTGATTTTTACTCGTTTTAAATGTCAGGGATTGTGAAACTGAGTTGAAATGTATTTGGCGAAGGTGTATGTCAACTTCAACTGTCTAACATATGATCTGTTTCAATTATGGATATTTTCTCACAAGGCCAATTTTCTTGTTTGTTTTGTTCTGCTCTCCTGAAGTTTATTTTATTTGAAGGATTGATGAGCACTTTATTCTTGATCACTAGCGTAGCTACTCGTATGGCTTTTTTAAATGACGCTTTTGCCTTTTTACAAAAGCATATTTTTTTTAATGAATTTTACCAAGCAGGAGAACTGATGGAGAGGGTACGGTCTTGGTCCTTTTCTGTTGTCCCTTGAAAAACAGATTTATTTATTTATTTTTAAACAAAAGCAATGTATCTGTTTAATTATATTGGATTGCTGATGGTGTTGTCACTAAGATTTTTTTGTGTTTGAAATTGTCATAATCCATCACGTTTCCTTTCTTTGACATGAAGTAAGTGTGTGTTACATAGGTGTAGTATGATTGGTTTCTTTGACATGACGTAAGTGTGTGTTACATAGGTGTAGTATGATTGGTTTCTTTGACATGACGTAAGTGTGTGTTACATAGGTGTAGTATGATTGGTTTCTTTGACATGACGTAAGTGTGTGTTACATAGGTGTAGTATGATTGGTTTCTTTGACATGACGTAAGTGTGTGTTACATAGGTGTAGTATGATTGGTTTCTTTGACATGACGTAAGTGTGTGTTACATAGGTGTAGTATGATTGGTTTCTTTGACATGAAGTAAGTGTGTGTTACATAGGTGTAGTATGATTGGTTTCTTTGACATGACGTAAGTGTGTGTTACATAGGTGTAGTATGATTGGTTTCTTTGACATGACGTAAGTGTGTGTTACATAGGTGTAGTATGATTGGTTTCTTTGACATGACGTAAGTGTGTGTTACATAGGTGTAGTATGATTGGTTTCTTTGACATGACGTAAGTGTGTGTTACATAGGTGTAGTATGATTGGTTTCTTTGACATGACGTAAGTGTGTGTTACATAGGTGTAGTATGATTGGTTTCTTTGACATGACGTAAGTGTGTGTTACATAGGTGTAGTATGATTGGTTTCTTTGACATGACGTAAGTGTGTGTTACATAGGTGTAGTATGATTGGTTTCTTTGACATGACGTAAGTGTGTGTTACATAGGTGTAGTATGATTGGTTTCTTTGACATGAAGTAAGTGTGTGTTACATAGGTGTAGTATGATTGGTTTCTTTGACATGACGTAAGTGTGTGTTACATAGGTGTAGTATGATTGGTTTCTTTGACATGACGTAAGTGTGTGTTACATAGGTGTAGTATGATTGGTTTCTTTGCTCATTGTTTTACTTTTGTGTAATTCTTAAACCAAATGTTGTTTTGTTAAAAATGTTGGCACACCAAATTCTAGATTTTTATGGAGGATTTAAACCGTATTTATAAAGAACAAAACAATTGGCAAATATCTAGAGAAAATAATCATCGATAAATAAAGATTTGTCATCGTCACGAAATGAGATTCTCCAACTTTTAGCTTTGTAAAATCTTATCTGGTACTGGGTAGGGGATGTCTGCTAGTAGCTGAAGAGATGGCTGGCGTAAAAAGCCTATTTGCTTGTAGATGTGCAGCATTTTGAGGTTCCACTGATTTTAGGCAACATTTATCAGACAATTTGTCCCTTACACTGTTTCCCTGGCAGACCCTAGAGCAGGGTTCTCCAACCCTGTTCCTGGAGAGCTACCCTTCTGTAGATTTTCACTCCAACCCTGTTCCTGGAGAGCTACCCTTCTGTAGATTTTCACTCCAACCCTGTTCCTGGAGAGAAACCCTCCTGTAGGTTTTAACTCCAACCCTGTTCCTGGAGAGCTACCCTCCTGTAGATTTTCACTCCAACCCCAGTTGTGACTAACCTGATTCAGCTTATGGACCATCTAATTAGTCAGGCGTGCTAGGCGTGCTAGATAACCTTCAGGACGGTAGCTCTCCAGGAACAGAATTGGAGAGCCCTGCTCTAGGGGGACTGGAGATGTTTGGCAGGTGCTACTGTTAGCACAGCCTAGTTGACAACATTGAGCTACTCCCTGGCACTACTTTAGGTGTCTTGACTTTATCTCTAGCCATTTCTCTTACGTTTGTTAACCGGTGCATGTTTGGCCACCACCGTCATTGGCAAAATATGAATTTGATGTGACTGACAGATTTGTGGCGCGTCTCATCCGTCCTTATGAATAATTGACCAGAACTTGCCAATAATAATAAAAAATAATGTTTTAAACTCAACTTTTTGCGAGAGTTTCCAGTTTGTAATGCTTTTGCAGAAGTATTTGGCAGAAATTACAACTTTTCCGTTTTGTCGTCTTTTCCATGCTATTTCCCAATCCATTTCCCTTGTCTTTCTGAAAGTAGAGGAAGAAATGCAGTGGTTATGCTTGTGGCCAGCTGAAATGAAGAACTGTATAGGGGTAATGCACTGGACCAACTCTTGTTGACCATTTTTATGGAATACCAGCAACAAACTTGCACAATGTTTAAAAAAATATATATATGTGTGTGTGTGTGTGTGTGTGTGTGTATATATATATATATTTATATATATATACACACACAACATAATGGCAGCTGTTTTTAATTAAACAATTAAATACATTACATTTACATTTTACATTTAAGTCATTTAGCAGACGCTCTTATCCAGAGCGACTTAAAGTGAAAAACACCTTGTTTACCATGTCATTCTCCAGTCTTCTTGGTTCGCTTCACTAGTTGTTTGTAACTGGGTCAGTTTGTTTCACTAGTTGTTTGTAACTGGGTCAGTTTGTTTCACTAGTTGTTTGTAACTGGGTCAGTTTGTATCACTAGTTGTTTATAACTGGGTCAGTTTGCTTCATTTACACCTGTATTTTTCCTACTTCTGGTTGAAAATAAACTCTATCTGTTTTAAATCCGTGTGTATTGTATTTGTGTGTTGTAGTACTTGAGTCCAGGACTCGGACTCAAGTCACGATTTTCATGACTCGTGACTTGACTGGTATGACTGTCAGAAAATCTCCCTCCCTTGCATAATTCAACATGCTAGCTACAACAGCAGATGTTTGGATATCTGCTGTATTAGCAGTCTAACGTTGCTTAGCTGTATACATATTGACATATACTGTAGCTTCAAAGATCGTTGGACTGCAGCTTTTAGCGCTACCAAGGGACTCGTGACTCCAAACACTTGGACTTGAGTGACTTGAATGCTAGAGACTTGGACTTGAGTTCAGTGACTTGAATGCTAGGGACTTGGACTTGAGTTCAGTGACTTGAATGCTAGGGACTTGGACTTGAGTTCAGTGACTTGAATGCTAGGGACTTGGACTTGAGTTCAGTGACTTGACTACAACACTTGTGTGTTGTTGTACACCGGAGTGAATCTGTGACTGGTAATGTGAGTTATGTCTTGTTCTAGTTGCAGATCCCTCTGGGGACAGGCGTGACATTGGGTGACTATTTCAAGGTACATCTCAACTGATATTTAACAACATTCCCTTCAGGAACAAGCAGTGCAACAGTCTGGATAAATAAGCAGGGAAATGTTTCTCCTATTAGGTCCCACAGAGGGGATTTCGCCAATCAGAAAATCGTGACTGTGACAGTCAGCCAGCAGATGGTGTCTATGTACCATCGGTTAGAAAGCTCAATCTGATTTGAGGTGGTTTATGAATGGTAAGATTCCCAATAATTCAGCATGTTAGGGAAAAGATCAAAGACCGTTTTCTCTGGACACGGTTGAATACATAGATCGAGGTTCTGTCTTGTGAATGTGAAACTCAACTGGATCCCAGATGAAACTCTATTGACTGTTGTTTCTTCTCACAGATGGCCGCTGTATCTCCCTGAGTCTGGCGAGAGAGACTACTGATTGTAGCTGCTGCATCGGCATGGTCTTCTGTCTGAGCAGCATCTGTTGCCATGGGGTTAGGAGGCAAGCTGGGAGGAGGGGCCAAGAAATGTAAAGAGACATCTACATTTCTTGGGAGGGGCATGCGAGTATGAACTTGATATCAGCTCTAGACCCAGACCCTTCTCCATGCTAGGAGAGAGGGGGTTATTTCCTATACTCAGAGGAACATTCACAGCAGATGTTACTAATGGCTTTGCTGTAAACTCTGTGAAATCAATCCATTAGCAGGTCCTCACAATTGGCACGCTCTCAACACTCTCTCTTGCCTTGTCTCTGGCATGTCATTCTGTCACCAGAACAGTTAGTATTGTCAGTACTCGAGTTGGGAAACTGCCACTTTGATCTACTTGCCAGATTGGTATGAGGAGAGGCTCAGAGAGTGAGTTTAGAGCTGCTAGCATGAATCCCTTCAGCACAGAGCAACAGTTTGACTCCAGCTCTGTGTAGTTAATCAACCCTGCCATTAGTCTTGATAAGGACAGATTCCGCTCACTGTTCTCACTGGAGCACGGATTGTCTCTGGTGGAGCTGTACATGGCTGGTGAAGGAGTGCTTTGCTAAAGTTAGATTTTTTGCTAACATTCCCAGGAGATAAAATGGTTTTATTATAAAACATTTAGAAAAAAACTTTTGTAAATCTGTAAAGTAGAAAATCAAGCTTGCATCTCAAGGCCAATAGTGGCATGGTTTGATACAAATGTTATTGTTGAACAGTGCTCTACGAGAGCTGTCCGTGGGAGCACTGACACCTAATCTGCCTCTTTGGCCTGTGCTGAGGTTCATTCACCTTGAAACACCATGAGCCAAAGTTAGTGGATTGCACATTTATCTTTTCCCCAGAAAGCACTCTGTTAGTAATGTCACTGTTCAGCTTTTCCTCAAATTACATGGCTTCAGATTATTGGGAGATTATGGTCCACGGTTGGTTTGGGTCAAGAAGGCCAACGCAGACAAATCAAATCAAAGTTTATTGGTTGCGTGCACAGATTTGCAGGTGCAGCGAAATGCTTGTGTTTCTACCTCCAACAGTGCAGTAATACCTAGCAGTAAAAAACAATACACACATAATCCAGAAAAAATCTAATTAAAAAATATCAGAACAAGCAATGTCAGAGGCCGGAATATATATATATATATATATATATATATATATACACACACACACACAGTACCAGTCAAAAGTTTGGACACACCTATTCACTCAAGGGTTTTTCTTTATTTGACTATTTTCTACATCAAAACTTTGAAATAAGACATATGGAATCATGTAGTAACCAAATTAGTGTTAAAACAAATCAAAATATATTTTATATTTGAGTTCCTTCAAAGTATCCACCCTTTGCCTTGACAGCTTTTTCACACTCTTGCCATTCTCTCAACCAGCTTCATGAGCAATGCTTTTCCAACAGTCTTGGAGTTTACACATATGCTGAGCACTTGTTGGTTGCTTTTCCTTCACTCTGCAGTCCAACTCATCCCAAACCATCTCAGTTGGGTTGAGGTCAGGTGATTGTGGAGGCCAGGTCATCTGATGCATCACTCAATCCCTCTCCTTCTTGGTCAAATAAATAGCCATTATGCAGCCTGGAGGTGTTTTGGGTCATTGTCCTGTTGAAAAACAGATGATAGTCCCACTAAGCCCAAACCAGATGGGATGGTGTATCGCTGCAGAATGCTGTGGTAGCCATGCTTGTTAAATGTGCCTTGAATTCTAAATAAATCACTGACAGTATCACCAGCAAAAGACCATAACACCACCACCTCCATGCTTCACGGTGGGAACCACACATGCAGAGAACATCCATTCACCTCCTCTGGGTCTCACAAAGAGGCGGTGGTTGGAACCAAAAATCTAAAATTTGGACTCATCAGACCAAAGGACAGATTTCCACCGGTCTAATGTCCTTTGCTTGTGTTTCTTGGCCCAAGCAAATCTCTTCTTCTTATTGGTGTCCTTTAGTAGCAATTCGACCATGAAGGCCTGATTCACACAGTCTCCTCTGAACAGTTGATGTTGAGATGTGTCTGTTACTTGAACTCACTGAAGTATTTATCTGGGCTGCAATCGGGGGTGCAGTTAACTCTAATAAATGTATCCTCTGCAGCAGAGGTAACCCTGGGTCTTCCTTTCCTGTGGCGGTCCTCATGAGAGCGATTTTCAACATAGAGCTTGATGGTTTTTGTGACTGCACTTGAGGAAACTTTCAAAGTTCTTGAAACGTTCTGTATTGACTGACCTTCATGTCTTAATAATGATGGACTGTCATTTATCCTTGCTTAGTTGGGCTGTTCTTTCCATAATATGGACTTGGTCTTGTACCAAATAGGGTTATCTTCTGTTTACAACCCATACCTGGTCACAACACAACTGATTGGCTCTAATGCATTAAGAAGGAAAGAAATTCCACAAATGCACTTTTAACAAGGCACACCTGTAGATTTAGATTCATTCCAGGTGACTACCTCCTGAAGCTGGTTGTGTGAATGCCAAGAGTGTGCAAAGCTGTCATCAAAGCCCTAAAGGGTAGCTACTTTGAAGAATCTAAAATATTTTTTCAAACACTTTTTTGGTTACTACATGATTCCATATGTGTTATTTCATAGTTTGATTTCTTCACTATTATTCTACAATCTAAAAAATAAAGGAATAACCCTTGAATAGGTAGGTGTGTCCAAACTTTGGACTGGTAGTGTATATATGATCATTGAATGACAATATAATGGTCTGTAAAGACAGTATATGAATAGAAACGGTGTGTACATCCGTATATAGGATGAGCCATGGCTATGTCGTGTCTTTGGCTATGCCGGATTAATTGATATGACATGCTATTCTGTAAAATAATTTCTCCGTAATTAATATTACCTGATTGAGCTAATCATGTAAATGTAATTAACTAGAGAGTCGGGCACCCCAAAATAATATTTATAGAGCTGTTATCTTCCGAATAAACTCTTAAAGACCTAGTAATATTTTACATCAATAGCAGTCAATATCAATCGTCATCTTAATTCAGTCTCATCTGAAAGTTGTAAATTATTTTATCTGCACGAACCCTGGCTAACAAGTTGAATCAGCAATCAGCAATAAGCAAAATCAGCAATCAGCAAAATTGGGTTTAATTATTTATTTACTAAATACCTAACTAATCACACAGAATTACACATACACACAATTAATCATAACTTGATTACAAATTACGTCATAAAGGAAAACGTCCCTAGCGGGCGGAACAGATATGACAGCTTGTTACACAAAAGAAAAGGGTCTGGGTTTGAGTGAAAGAGAGGGAAGACTGAGGAACAAAGGGAAGAAGCTGGGCTATCGTAAATACAGTATCTTATGCATTCTAAATTACCGCCCATTTGGAAAAGGACAATGCAATAAATATTTACTCTGAGCTGCACTTTGGTAGGTTGGTGGTAGATGGAAGGCCGTGTTGTCCAACCGAGTCCTTTGAAGAATGTCTGGTGGTCAATTGGATACGTCGTAGTCACGTCGTTGTGTGGTAGACGGGATACTCTGTCTGATCCTTCCTAACCTGAGTTTGCAGCTGCGGTTGCTAACTCAACGGCTAGGAGGTATCACTTCTGTAGTGAATAAGAGTTCAAAGTTCATACCATTCACAACCAATGCTCACGCTGATGTTGGCTTCGTTCTGTAGTTATCTGAACCATTCTGACATAGGACCATCGTCTTACATCCCCGGAACAGATAGTTCTATTGTCGTCAAGGTTTTATATAGCAAGGGAGAAAAGGGGTGGGTTTCATAGTTTACAACCTCTGTCTCTTCACGTGGGCGGGCCACTGAGTGAGCAGCCCTATCTTATGAAAACCCACATCTCACATTTTAGAAGCTAAAATCACATTTCATCCCCTCACAAATAATTTCATATTCAAACATTTAAATGGAACAACAATTCCATGTGAATCCGATAACTCTGATGTGTAGACTTTCCACTGTAGAGTTTATGTCATCTTATCATTGATGAGAATGTCTCAGATGACAACCGAACTGACATCATATTCATTAAGTACCACCGCATATGTTCAATTGGTCGGATTACCAGAATATAGTTCCTTTCTCCCCACCTACTGATGTGTCCAGAGTCTCTATGTTAACCAAGGGTTTTGCAAATGTAACCTCAGTAAGGTAGAGAGAGGAAAAAGTGGGGAAGAGGTATTTATGTTATGACTGTCATAAACCTACCCACCAGGCCAACGTCATGACAGCTAGAATACAGTATATACATATAAAGTGATTGCATTGAAGATGTATGGCCACGCAGTAATGGGTGAATAGGGAGTACAGGAGAGGACTAAGCACACACCCCTGTGGCAGCCAGTGTCTAGGATCAGGGTGGTGGAGGTGTTGTTGCCTGCCTTCACTTGCGGTCGGCCCATCAGGAAGTCTAGGACCAAGATGCACAGGGAGGGGTTCAGACCTAGGGCCCTGAGCTTAGTGGTGAGCTTGGAGGGCACTATGGTGTTGAATGCTAAGCTGTAGTCGATGAACAACACTCTTACATAGGTATTTCTCTTGTCTAGGTGGGATAGGGCAGTGTACAGTGCAATTGCGATTACGTCGTCAGTGGATCTGTTGGGGCGATATGTGAATTGTAGTGGGTCTAGGGTACCGGGTAAGATGGAGGTGATATGGTCCTTTACTAGCCTCTCAAAGCACTTCATGATGACAGAAGTGGGTGCTATGGGTGATACTTTCAAAATCTTAGCTAGCGAGCTAGACAAGCAGTCATCATCATGAATTATGTCGACAATCTACTGACAGATCCTTTTCAAGATAGAATGTATTGGTGCTCATCGCCTGTTGGACATAAACATTAGACAAGTTGGAAATCGCAAATTCAACAATGAGTGGTTTGGAAAGAATCAGTGGCTAACTGTAAGCGTTTGCAAAGCAATCACTTCCATGACCTTTCCCTGCCTTATATTTGTTGGAGAGGGTGTGTGGTCCAGGTCTGGGTTTAAGGGTCTCTTTTCCAGGCTTAAAAGAATAAACATTCACAGTGGGCAAAAACAGGTTGAATACATTGGCCATGCTGTCAATCCAGCATGACTTCTGCTGCATTCAAAACAACTGGAAACTCAGAACTGGGAAATCTCAGACTTCAGTGAGTTCAAGACAACTGGGAACTCTGAAAGAAACCAGCTCCGACTGGGAAAGCACATTTTGAACGGTCATCCAACTCTGAATTCCAAGTCGTAAACTCGGGCCTCTTTCTAGGGCTCTGGCCTGAAGATCACTGACGTCATGATTCAACCTTGTTTTTTTTCTCGAGTTCCCAGTTGTCTATAAAGCACCATAAGTCCAGAGAATGACAAAGTTTCATGGCAAAATTTGCCCACAAGAAGGACTTCCACACCACCTTCCTGTTCAAGTGAGCACAGCACAACAGTAAGTCCAAAAATGTCTTGTATGCTGCTGCATAAATTATATAATATGCCAGGGAGACACAGTATGTATATTGTAGCTCCGAAATAAATACTAAGTGTATGTTGTGTAGTAAACTGTTAGTCGACCATGTGCATCACCCTAATAATTTGGTGCTGAAAACAAAGGTCTGCTGTTGGGACAACTTTATGTAGGCCCTAACAGTTTGTGGGCACCGTTTGTCACCATTATAGTGCAACTAATGTACTGTTAAGTTTTGTTTTGTGTTGTGCAGAAGCTTTGCTGGCAGGCATAAAAAAAAGAAAATGGTTGAGTTTGCCCCATCAAGATTTTTACATGCTAAAATCACCACAGTAACCCTCGCAGACAACATCCTAAGCCACATCCTCAGAGCATGTGCAGACCAGTTGGCTGGAGCGTTTCAATACATATTAAAACTCTACCTATCCCAGTCTGTTGTACCCACTTGCTTCAAGATGTCCACCATTGTTCCTGTACACAAGAAAGTGAAGGTAACTGAACTAAATGATACTGTACTAATGGCAATACAAAACAAAGAGTAACGGACAGCAGTATACACTGTATACTGTGTTAATGGCAATACAAAACAAAGAGTAACGGACAGTAGTATACACTGTATACTGTACTAATGGCAATACAAAACAAAGAGTAACAGACAGCAGTATACACTGTATACTGTGTTAATGGCAATACAAAACAAAGAGTAACGGACAGCAGTATACAGTGTATACTGTACTAATGGCAATACAAAACAAAGAGTAACAGACAGCAGTATACACTGCTGTCCGTTACTCTTTGTTTTGTATTACCATTAACACAGTATACAGGGCATTCGGAAAGTACCGCTTGACTTTTCGCCAAAGTTTTCTTTACGTTACAGCCTTATTCTAAAATTGATTCTTCCCTCATCAATCTACACACAATACCACATAAGGACAAAGCAAAAACAGGTTTTTAGAAATGTTTGCAAATACTGAAATATCACGTTTACAGTATACAGACCCTTTACTCAGTACTTTGTTCACACCTTTGGCAGCGATTACAGCCTTGAGTCTTCTTGGTATGACACTACAAGCTTGGCACACCTGTATTTGGGGAGTTTCTCCATTTTTTTCTACAAATCCTCTCAAGCTCTGTCAGGTTGGATGGGGAGTGTCGCTGCACAGCTATTTTCAGGTCTCTCCAGAGATGTTCGATCGGGTTCATGTCGGGCTCTGGCTAGGGCACTCACGGACATTCAAAGACTTGACCCGAAGCCACTCCTGCGTTGTCTTGGCTGTGTGCTTAGGGTCATTGTCTTGTTGGAAAGTGAACCTTTGCCTCAGTCTGAGGTCCTCAGCACTCTGGAGCAGGCAGCCAGCTCTGGGCAAAGTCTTGGTTGTTACAAACGTCTTCCATTTACGAATGATGGAGCCCACTGTGTTCTTGGGGACCTTCAATACTGCAGACATTTTTTGTTTACCTTCCCCAGATCTGTGCCTCGACAAAATCCTGTCTCAGAGCTCTACAGACAATTCCTTCAACCTCATGGCTTGGTTTTTGCTTTGACATGCACTGTCAATTGTGGGACCTTATAAAGACAGGTGTGGGTTTTTTTCCAAATCATGTCCAATCAATTTAATTTACCACAGTTGGACTAAGTTGTAGAAAGATCTCAAGGATGATCAATGGAAACAGGATGCACCTGAGCTCAATTTCGAGTCTCATAGCAAAGGGTCTTATTAATATTTATGTAAATAAGGTATTTGTTTTTTATTTATTAGTACAATTTTTGTAAATGATTACACTTTCTAAGGTATTATACATTTTGTATTGTAGATATGAAGTGGTGTAATAATGTTTGTGTGTATATAGCACATTTTATGTTTAGGGTTTTCAGTATATCACAAACTGATTCTTCATATGGGTTTACTGTTTTATCTTTTGTTTTTATTGTAATGTAAGTTTGTTTTAACGTGTTTGTACCCCAGGAAGAGTATCTGCTGCCTTGGCAGCATCTAATGGTGATTCCTAATAAATGCAAATGTACAAGGTATGACAGCAATCAGCTTTGGTTTAGTTTCCCTGACAGTGGTAGGCACTCTTTCCAAATGCTAACGTTTTAGCATTTGTGGCACAAATCCTATTCGTCATGGGACCGTTATTAGCATTTTTCATGTGTCATGTTCAAATGATCTATAGGTGAACTTCACAATCAATTTCAGATACTTTTGGAGGATTTGGACATGATGCACTAAAAATGCTAATGTTGGTCCCATGACTTGAATGGGATTTGTGTCATGAATTCTAAAATGTTAGCATTTAGAAACAGTGCCAGGGAAACTAAACCAAAGCATGGATTGCTGTCCTACCTTGTACTTTTGTGTTTGTATTTATTAGGGATATCCAGCAGCTACTCTTCCTGGAGTCCAAACAATACAAAGGCAATACAAAATGTATAATACCACCATACAACATTATTTCAATGTACGTGTGTGTAGAGAGCTAGTGTTTGTGTGAGTATGCTTGTGCCTGTACCTGTGTGTGTCTCTACAGTCCCCGCTGTTGTGAATTTGTATCTGTTTTTTAAAATCTGATTCTACTGCTTGCATCCGTTACCTGATGTTGAATAGAGTTCCATGTAGTCATGGCTCTATGTAGTACTGTGCGCCTCTCATAGTCTGTTCTGGACTTGGGGACTGTGAAGAGACCTCTGGTGGCACGTCTTGTGGGGTATGCATGGGTCTCCGAGCTGTGTGCTATTAGTTTAAACAGACAGCTCTGTGCATTCAGCTTGTCAACACTTCTTACAAAACAAGTAGTGATGAAGTTAATCTCTCCTCCAATTTGAGCCATAAGAGATTGACATGCATATCATTAATGTTAGCTCCCCGTGTACATTTAAGGGCCAGCCGTGCTGCCCTATTCTGAGCCAATTGTAATTTTCCTAAGTTTCTCTTTGTGGCACCTGACCACATGACTGAACAGTAGTCCAGGTGTTACAAAACTAGGGCCTGTAGGACCTGCCTTGTTGATAGTGTTGTTAAAAAGGCAGCACATCCCTTTATTATGGACAGACTTCTGTTGTATCAACATGTTTTGACCATGACATTTCACAATACAGGGTTACTCCAAGCAGTTTAGTCACCTCAACTTGCTTAATCTCCACATTATTCATTACCATTTTTTTTTGTAATGAATAATGTTTTAGGGTTTAACTAATGATTTGTCCCAATACAATGCTTTATTTTTAAAAAAATATTTAGGATTAACTTATTCCTTTCCACCCATTCTGAAACTATCTCAAATCAAATCAAATTGAATTTGTCACGTGCTGAATACAACAGGCCAACCTTACCGTGAAATGCCTACTTACAAGCCCTTAACATTTTGGAACCACCCATCTCGGATCCGGGATAATTGTCATCAACTACGCTAAATAGCATAGCGCAACGGTCAAATAATCTTATTAGAAAATATTCATATTCATGAAATCACAAGTGAAATATAGCGAAACACAGCTTAGCCTTTTGTTAATCACCCTGTCGTCTCAGATTTTGAAATGATGCTTTACAGCAAAAACAATACAAGCCTTCGTGTAAGTTTATCGATATACTAACTAAACATTATGTACACCGAGCGGCAGGCAACTTGGTCACGAAAATCAGAAAAGCAATCAAATTAATCGTTTACCTTTGATGCGCTTCGGATGTTTTCACTCACGAGACTCCCAGTTAGACAGAAAATGTTCCTTTTGTTCCATAAAGATATTTTTTATATCCAAATACCTCCGTATTGGCAAACGTTTTTTATAATCAATCCTCAAGGTGTTTTTCAAATATCTATTCGATAATATATCAACCGGGACAGTTGGTTTTTCACTAGGACCGGGAGGAAAAATGGCTACCTCTCTGTTTAGCGCAAAAATCACACTGAGAGCCAACAACTGACCACTTACGCAATGTGGACGTTTACGCTCATTCTTCAAATTAAAGGCCTGAAACTATGTCTAAAGCTGTAGACACCTTAGGGAAGCCACAGAAAAAGGAATCTGGTTGATATCCCTTTCAATGGGCAATAGGGATGCATAGAAAACAGGGGTTTCAAAATAAGAGTCACTTCCTGATTGGATTTTTCTCAGGATTTCGCCTGCAATATCAGTTCTGTTATACTCACAGACAATATTTTTACAGTTTTGGAAACTTTAGAGTGTTTTCTATCCCAAGCTGTCAATTATATGCATATTCTAGCATCTGGTCCTGAGAAATAGGCAGTTTACTTTGGGAATGTTATTTTTCCAAAAATATAAATAGTGCCCTCTAACTTCAAGAGGTTAACCAATAATGTTTTAAGAAAATAGTTAAAATATTTATTAAATAAACTCAAGTAAAAAAATATATAAATAAACACAATAAAATAACATTCAGCTTTTTTCAAAACCAGTGGCATAGTAAAGATTAGTAAAGTAAAGATTGAAAAAAGTAAGGGGCCTAGAGAGCTGCCCTAGGGAATTCCTGATTCTACCTGGATTATCTTGCAGAGGATTCCATTAAATAACACCCTCTGTGTTCTTTTTGACAGGTAACTCTTTATCCACAATATAGCAGGGGTGTAAATCCATAACACATACGTTTTTTGCAGCAGCAGACCTTGATCGATTTTGTCAAACAGTCCCCACAATCTTTTTATCATACATTTTTCTCAACCAATAATTTGTGTAAGTGCAGTGCTTATTGAATGTCCTTCCCTATAATCTGAAAGTCAGTTGTCAATTTGTTTACTGTAAAATAGCATTGTATCAGGTGAAACACATTTTAATGGTTGGTAACAAGCTGATAGGTTGGATATTTGTGCCAGTAAGGACTCTTCTTAGATAGCGGAATTACTTTTGCTTCCCTCCAGGCCTGAGGGCACACACTTTCTAGTAGGCTTCAATTGAAGATGCAGCAAGTAGGAGTGACAATACCGTCCGCTATTATCTTGAGTAATTTTCCATCCAAGTTGTCAGACTCCAGTGTTGACAGACAACAATACATTTGAATCCTCTTCCACACTCACTTTACGGAATTGAAAACTACTATGCTTGTCTTTCATAATTTGGTCAGATATACTTGGATTTGTAGTGTCAGCGTTTGTTACTGGCATGTTATGCCTAAATTTGCTAATCTTGCTTATGAAAAAATAATTAAAGTAGTTGGTTTTGGGATGAATGAGTACATACAGTGCCTTCAGAAAGTATTCACACCCTTTGACACCCATGCGTAAGGAAACCAACATGTCATTCTGGAATTTGGGTGAACTATCCCTTTAAGGCTGATATTAGAGCTTCAGAGGGTAGGGTAAGTGTCAAGGCCGTTATAAGAGCTTCAGAGGTTAGGGCCAAGGCCGTTATTAGAGCTTCAGAGGTTAGGGCCAAGGCCGTTATTAGAGCTTCAGAGGTTAGGGCCAAGGCCGTCATTAGAGCATCAGAGGTTAGGGCCAAGGCCGTTATTAGAGCTTCAGAGGGTATGGTTAGGGTCAAGGCCGTTATTAGCACCTGAGGACAACACGATTCCAGACTGACAGACAGACCCCTTTGGGGATGTGGCACACCATCCCCCTCCCCCTGTATCCACCCTGCAAGGGCGGTGGATTGAGGTGTTTCAAATCAACTCCAAGGACAGGCCATGTCAGTCTGATGAATAGGGAGCGTTGATTTTTGTTTGAGCGAAAGAACGCAGGCTGTAAATCATTCTGTAAAGGCTTTCTGCTGCCATGGGGCTGCCCTGATAGTAAATCATCTGTCCTATTTTCCATGGAGTCCATTAGTATTAGACGTGTCCTCGCTTGTCTCGGCCTGATACAGTAGCTCTGTTCACCCCAGTAACTCTCCCTCTGCCTGGGAAGATACCATAGATACCAGACAAGGGCAGCTTAGTTTAACTTCTTTGGTTACTTTCGTGTTGCTGAATTTATGAAGACACGTTTGAATCTATGTTTTGTCTAGTACTTACGCCTTGTGCTTGTCTATTGGTGTCTGTAAAAGTGGGAAAAATATGGGCATGTGACTAATTAAAAGTAAACCCCTGATGAATCAAACCCACCAGCAGTAGCATATGTTTTAAATAAGTGAACTGGATGAAAAACCTCAACCCATCTCTCTCCATCTCTCCATCCTCCCTGTATCCTGCCTCCATCCTCGCTCTACCCTGCCTCCAGCTAAATATAAGAGCCAAGAAGAACCCACCATCATTACAACAAGAGTTGCAAAATTCTGGTAACTTTCCCATAATTCCGGATTTCCTGCTTATTTCCCCGATTCTGGGAATCTGCCAAACGGGATTTCTGGAAAACCTGAGAATAGATATGGGAATGCTAGATTGTTTTCCTGTAGGTGTTTTGATGGGATATCATCTGTGATCCATACAGCCTCGTCTCCTTTGCCCTGCCCTGGAGGAGCCAAGGAGAGCGCTTGCAGGAAACTAACCACTGGACTGGAAATTGGATCATGTGGTCTGTCTTTTCTGCTCAAGAACCAAACATCGTTGAGCTAAAGCTGCAAGCTCCTCACCATGCAAGCTGACCGCTGACCTTAATGGGAAGCATGTGGAGCTGCAGCATGCGATGAAACAAGTCTCCACTCAAAAGCTCCAATAAAACCAATCCCAAATTGTTAAATTGTCTATAGATCACAAATTATACAGATGCATGGATCAATTGGTTGGCCTCCTCTGCATCTGGTATTAGAGGAGGAGCTAAAAGGCAATTTATGCTTGATCAGAAAATGTAGTCAGAGGCTTCGTATGGAGGGTGGGACACAATTGCACAGCCTCTGGAGGCATGCAGAGGCCAAATGCAGCTCCGTACTGCATCGCCCTGCACCACTCAAATGTTGTAACAATGTGGAGGACTCCATAGCTCCGCAATGACATGATTGGTTGACATCCTGTATAAACACAAACTCACTTCCTTGACAACTTCCTTCACAATAACTCTAAACGCAAGAAGTATAAAATCCCTGACATCTACGGAGGCTGCATCGCAGTACATGGCTGTATGGCCACTTCAGATGTCGGATTGACCAGAAACATTAAGACGGTGTCGATTACAGGTCTAGAGCTACGCATGTGTTTTCCCTGGTCTTGGAGAATGTTTGACTGTTGTCCTCAGGACAGCCTACATTGGGAGGTTAGAATGAGGAGTTTATAATTGTTTTCAAGTTAAGTCTCTCTCTCACCAACAAACACGCACACAGAGTCACAGATGGATCCTGGCGAGGGTTGCCGCAGTCGGGATACGTTTTGATGTAAACGGCCATGGACAGCGCCGCCTGCTTCTCCTTGCATCCACTATACTATAATCAGTCTCTCTCAATGTCACCAGAAACTCATTTTAAAAAAGAGAGCTCCCTTTTTACGTAGCAGATTGATTTGGTTTTCCCCGCCTCTGTATTGCTTCTGTTTTTGTCACCACCGATTCCCACTGATATTCATCTCCATCACTGCGGAGCAGCTGTAGTTGTTGCTGAAGTTTGTCTCAGTTGTGTTGAATTCGCTCAAAACAGCCAGAGAGAAGCTATCATTCATCATAGCCTAGGACCCTCCAGAACATTGGTGTTGTGCAGGTGGTGGGCTTAGGGCAGGGCAGGGCAGAGCAGGGCAGAGCAGAGCAGGGCAGGGCAGAGCAGGGCAGAGCAAGGCAGGGCAGAGCAGGGCAGGGCAGAGCAGGGCAGGGCAGAGCAGGGCAGAGCAAGGCAGGGCAGAGCAGAGCAGGGCAGAGCAGGGCAGAGCAGGGCAGGGCAGAGCAGAGCAGAGCAGGGCAGAGCAGAGCAGAGCAGGGCAGAGCAGAGCAGGGCAGAGCAGAGCAGAGCAGGGCAGAGCAGAGCAGGGCAGGGCAGAGCAGGGCAGGGCAGGGCAGGGAAGGGACACCTGGAGGGAGAGGCTGTAGTGTAGAGTATACAGTGTGACAGAGAGGCTGTAGTGTAGAGAGTATGCAATATGACAGAGAGGTTGTAGTGTAGAGTATACAGTGTGACAGAGGGTGTAGAGAGCATACAGTGTGACAGAGAGGCTGTGGTGTAGAGAGTATGCAATGTGACAGAGAGGTTGTAGTGTAGAGTATACAGTGTGACAGAGAGGCTGTGGTGTAGAGAGTATGCAATGTGACAGAGAGGTTGTAGTGTAGAGTATACAGTGTGACAGAGGGTGTAGAGAGCATACAGTGTGACAGAGAGGCTGTGGTGTAGAGAGTATGCAATGTGACAGAGAGGTTGTAGTGTAGAGAGTATGCAATGTGACAGAGAGGTTGTAGTGTAGAGTATACAGTGTGACAGAGAGGCTGTAGTGTAGAGAGTATGCAATGTGACAGAGAGGCTGTAGTGTAGAAAGTATGCAATGTGACAGAGAGGCTGTAGTGTAGAGAGTATGCAATGTGACAGAGAGGCTGTAGTGTAGAGAGTATGCAATGTGACAGAGAGGCTGTAGTGTAGAGAGTATGCAATGTGACAGAGAGGCTGTAGTGTAGAGAGTATGCAATGTGACAGAGAGGCTGTAGTGTAGAGTATGCAATGTGACAGAGAGGCTGTGCAATGTGACAGAGAGGCTGTAGTGTAGAGAGTATGCAATGTGACAGAGAGGCTGTAGTGTAGAGAGTATGCAATGTGACAGAGAGGCTGTAGTGTAGAGAGTATGCAATGTGACCGAGAGGCTGTAGTGTAGAGAGTATGCAATGTGACAGAGAGGCTGTAGTGTAGAGTATGCAATGTGACAGAGAGGCTGTAGTGTAGAGAGTATGCAATGTGACAGAGAGGCTGTAGTGTAGAGAGTATGCAATGTGACAGAGGCTGTAGAGGCTGTGACAGTGTAGTGAGTATGCAATGTGACAGAGGTGTAGAGCGTATGCAATGTGACCGAGAGGCTGTAGTGTAGAGAGTATGCAATGTGACAGAGAGGCTGTAGTGTAGAGAGTATGCAATGTGACAGAGAGGCTGTAGTGTAGAGAGTATGCAATGTGACAGAGAGGCTGTAGTGTAGAGAGTATGCAATGTGACAGAGAGGCTGTAGTGTAGAGAGTATGCAATGTGACAGAGAGGCTGTAGTGTAGAGAGTATGCAACAGAGAGGCTGTGACAGTGACAGAGGCTGTAGTGTAGAGAGTATGCAATGTGACAGAGAGGCTGTAGTGTAGAGAGTATGCAATGTGACAGAGAGGCTGTAGTGTAGAGAGTATGCAATGTGACAGAGAGGCTGTAGTGTAGAGTATACAGTGTGACAGAGAGGCTGTAGTGTAGAGAGTATGTAATGTGACAGAGAGGCTGTAGTGTAGAGTATACAATGTGACAGAGAGGCTGTAGTGTAGAGAGTATGTAATGTGACAGAGAGGCTGTAGTGTAGAGAGTATGCAATGTGACAGAGAGGCTGTAGTGTAGAGTATACAATGTGACAGAGAGGCTGTAGTGTAGAGTATACAATGTGACAAAGAGGCTGTAGTGTAGAGAGTATGTAATGTGACAGAGAGGCTGTAGTGTAGAGTATACAATGTGACAGAGAGGCTGTAGTGTAGAGAGTATGTAATGTGACAGAGAGGCTGTAGTGTAGAGAGTATGCAATGTGACAGAGAGGCTGTAGTGTAGAGTATACAGTGTGACAGAGAGGCTGTAGTGTAGAGAGTATGCAATGTGACAGAGAGGTTGTAGTGTAGAGTATACAGTGTGACAGAGAGGCTGTAGTGTAGAGAGTATGCAATGTGACAGAGAGGCTGTAGTGTAGAGAGTATGCAATGTGACAGAGAGGCTGTAGTGTAGAGAGTATGCAGTGTGACAGAGAGGCTGTAGTGTAGAGAGTATGCAGTGTGACAGAGAGGCTGTAGTGTAGAGAGTATGCAGTGTGACAGAGAGGCTGTAGTGTAGAGAGTATGCAATGTGACAGAGAGGCTGTAGTGTAGAGAGTATGCAATGTGACAGAGAGGCTGTAGTGTAGAGAGTATGCAATGTGACAGAGAGGCTGTAGTGTAGAGTATACAGTGTGACAGAGAGGCTGTAGTGTAGAGAGTATGCAATGTGACCGAGAGGCTGTAGTGTAGAGAGTATGCAGTGTGACAGAGAGGCTGTAGTGTAGAGAGTATGCAATGTGACAGAGAGGCTGTAGTGTAGAGTATACAGTGTGACAGAGAGGCTGTAGTGTAGAGAGTATGCAATGTGACCGAGAGGCTGTAGTGTAGAGAGTATGCAGTGTGACAGAGAGGCTGTAGTGTAGAGAGTATGCAATGTGACAGAGAGGCTGTAGTGTAGAGTATACAGTGTGACAGAGAGGCTGTAGTGTAGAGAGTATGCAATGTGACAGAGAGGCTGTAGTGTAGAGTATACAGTGTGACAGAGAGGCTGTAGTGTAGAGAGTATGCAATGTGACCGAGAGGCTGTAGTGTAGAGAGTATGCAGTGTGACAGAGAGGCTGTAGTGAAGCAACTTCCACTTTAGTCAATTCAAATTTTCACTTTATAGTCATGCATTGATGTCAATTTCGGTGAAAGGGTTTTCATAGAAAGTGACATGGATATTTACCAGTGGAAGTGGTTTGTGTCTAGATAAGCTGTTATGTGTTGCTTACGCATAATGATGAACTACATCATCTCTAGTTATTATTGGTAGGTCTTGTCTATGTGGATCTTTCGGTGGCCAGAACTAAAGTGGGGAGGGGATGTTGGATCAGAGTGTTTATCTTTATTTTATAATGATAAGAACTCATCTGCAATGCCTTCAGAAAGTATTCACACCCTTCGACTTTTTACATTTTGTTGCATTACAGCCTGACTTTAAAAAGGATTACATTTGTTGTGTCACTGGCCTACACGCAATACCCCATAATGTCAAAATGGAATGATGTTTTTAGATATGTTTACAAATGAATTCAAATGAAAATCTGAAATGTTTTATGTCAATGCGTATTCAACCCTTTTCCTATGGCCTAAATAAGTTCAGGAGTGAAAATGTGCTTAACACGTCACATAATAAGTTGCAACAACTCACTCTGTGTGCAGTAATAGTGTTCACATGACTTTTGAATGACTACTTCATCTCTCTACCCCACAAATACAATTATCTGGGGCGACAGGTAGCCTAGTGGTTAGAGCGCTGCACTAGTAACCGAAAGGTTGCAAGATCTGTAAAAAATCTGTTGTTCTGCCCCTGAACAAGGCAGTTAACCCACTGTTCCTAGGCCGTCGTTGAAAATAAGAATTTGTTCTTAAATAAAGGTCAAATAAATCCAAATACAATAAATATCTGTAAGTGGAGCAGTGAATGTCAAACACACATTCAACCACAAAGACCAGGGAGGTTTTCCAATTGCCTTGCAAAGAAAGGCACCTATTGGTAGATGGATGGTGTATCAATACACCCAGTCACTACAATACACCCAGTCACTTCCTAACTCAGTTTCCGGAGAGGAAGGAATCCGCTCATAGATTTACTTTAAAGTAGTTACTGAGTATAATGGCTGTGATAAGAGAAAACTGAGGATGAATCAACAGCATTGTAGTTACTCCACAATACTAACCTAAATGACAGAGTGAAAAGAAGGAAGCCTGAACAGAATACAAATATTCCAAAACATACATCCTGTCTACAACAAGGCACTAAAGTAATACTGCAAAAAATGTGGGAAAGCAATTAACTTTTGACCAGAATACAAAGTGTTATGTTTGGGGCAAATCCAATACAACACAGTACTGAGTACCGCTCTACATATTTTAAAGCATAGTGGTGGCTGCAACACGTTATGAGTATGCTTGTAATCGTTACGGACTGGAGAGTTTTTCAGCATAAAAAATCTACAAAATGGGTCTAAGCACAGGCAAAATCCTAGAGGAAAACCGGGTTCAGTCTGCATTCCATCAGACAGTGGGGGATTAATTAACCTTTCAGCAGGAGAAAAACCTAAAACACAAGGGCAAATCTACACTGGAGTTGCTTACCAAGAAGACAGTCAATGTTCTTGAGTGGCCGAGGTACAGTTTTGACTTAAATCTGCTAGAAAATCTATGGAAAGACTTGAAAAAGATTGTCTAGCAATGATTAATAACCAATTTGACAGAGCTTGAAAAAAATAATGGGCAAATATTGTACAATCCAGGTGTGCAAAGCTCTTAGAGACTTGCCCAGAAAGACTCACAGCTGTAATCGCTGCCAAAGGTGATTCTAACATGTATTGACTCAGGGGTGTGAATACTTTTGTAAATGAGATATTTCTGTATTTCATGTTCAATAAATTTGCAAATATTTGTAAAAACATGTTTTCACTTTGTCATTATGGGTATTGTGTGTAGATGGGTGAGACATTTTTATACATTTTGAATTCAGGCTGTCACAGAACAAAATGTGGAATAGGTCAAGTGGTGTGAATACTTTCTGAATGCTCTGTATTTATTGAGGGATTTTTCAGGGTTTATTTTTTCAATTGGGCCTTACAGGTCTGCTGCTCTGGTGTTAAAACTAGCTGTGAAAACAAACTGTTCTGGTAAACCCTGGTGATACTCTTCATTGCAACGTTCCCTTCCTTTCCATTCCACTTCATTCCTGTCCAACATTTCAACTGCTTTGATCATGGAATTGGAGACAGCACGCTTGGCACACTTTGCCAGCAAGGATCACATGCTGTTTCTGCTTAGCTCTCAGACTATCACAGGACCAATCTCTCTTTCTCAATTCATTACATCTTCACATACTCTAAGAGGGGAGAGGAGGAGGAGGCGAGGAGGGGGAGGGGAGAGGAGAGGAGGAGGAGAGGAGGCGAGGGGGGAGGAGGATGAGGGGAGGGGAGAGTAGAGGAGGAGAGGGGGGAGAGGATTCTCTGCATAGCTCTGTTATGTTGTTTTCCGCCTTTTACATCTGCGTGAAGACTAATTAACTAACAACAGACACCAGGGAAGCCCTGTGGGCCTTCTGGACCTACAGTGAGAACCAATCACATATTGCAGCAGACTACCACTTCCTGGGAGTTAGCCAATCAGCTTAGTGAGCTGACAGAGAAGTAGTGTCTGAACCTGGTATAGTTCACATTGTCAAAGTGTTAGCATGCGGTAATGGCAGCGCGGCTTGTACCATGCTTTACTGCTCAGACCTGCAGTGGTTCGTCTTCACTTGAAGAGCTTTTCTCTATGTCAGCATACCGTGCCTTGTTATTCCTGACTGTATTGAAATAACACATATGGAATTATGTAGTAACCAAAAAAGTGTTAAACAAATCTAAATATATTTTACATTTGAGATTCTTCAAAGTAGCCACCCTTTGCCTTGATGACAGCTTTGCACACTCTTGGCATTCTCTCAACCAGCTTCACCTGGAATGCTTTTCCGACCATCTTGAAGGAGTTCCTACATATACTGAGCACTTGTTGGCTGCTTTTCCTTCCCTCTGCGGTCCAACTCATCCCAAACCAGATGATTTGTTCACCTACTCTGCATCTAACAAAGGCACGGCGGTTGGAACTACAAATCTCAAATTTGGACTAATTTTAGATGTAGCTATTCTAACAGAATATAACCCCATATAAAGATTATAGTAAGCACAGTGCACAAATACGTATGCATGTATCTGTGGATGTGTGCTCTCCAGTGTTAGTGCACGTGTATCCTAGTGCATGTGTCTGTCAGTTAGTCTGCCTGCCCACCCACGCATGTGAACCAGCCGCAGCCTCTGCAGGGATGTGATGTGCAGGGCCCGTGCCAGGCTAGTGCTGAGCTTTTCTGGGGGAGCAGGGAGCGAGGGAGAGAGGGATGGAAGAAGGGACGATTGGAGGGAATAGGAGAGTAAATGGGAAACACACGGCCTGGCAGGACACTCAGACTAGGCGGCGCTCCAGTTGTGGGCCAGCAGTTATACAACTGCAGCCCTTCTTAATAAAGAGCACACAACAGTTATAAGTCCCACTAGAGGGTCTCTCTCTCTCCATGGGACTGTAGCTTGGGCATCTATCCCCCAGTTGGGATCAAGTCCAGTGCACAGGGGTCAATCAAGGCCGAATATTGACTTTATAATAAAGAGACGGATTAATGCTCCTGTTTTTTTAGTTTTTGAAATCAAACCATTCTAAGGGCAACAATTGGTTTGTGAGGTTTGGTATTAAAGTAGAGAAGAGCTTAGGCTGATCATGACACTACTAGGAAACATCCAGTGTAATTATTAGGACAGTGAAATGTTTGTTGTTTCTGTACTCCAGCACTTTGGATTTGAAATGATACAATGACGATGAGGTTAAAGTGCAGATTGTCAGCATTAATATGAGGGTATAATCATCCATGTCGGGTGACGTTTAGAAATTACAGCACTTTCTGTAAATAGTCCACTATAGTATATAGTCCTCCCATTTTAAGGGACCAAAAGTATTGGGACAAATTCACGTACACTGTATGTGTATTAAAGTAGCCAAAAGATTAGTATTTGTTCACATATTCCTAGCACATAATGATTACATCAAGCTTGACTCTACAAACTTGTTGGATGCATTTGTTGTTTGTTTTGGTTGTGTTTCAGATTATTTTGTGCCCAGTAGAAATTAATGGTAAATAACGTACTTTGTAATTTTGGAGTCACTTTTATTGTAAATAAGAATGTAAATAATAATATAATGTTTCGAAACTCTTCTACATTAATGTGGATGCTACCATGATTATGCATAATCCTAAATGAATTTGCGAATAATGATGAGTGAGCAAGTTACAGAGGCAGGGGTTAAAGGAAAATATTCCTGCATATGGGAATATGCCTCTGGGGTTCGGTATTATAGCAAGTATTAATATACATGACCATCTGCTTTTACAAACACACTTTTCAACTAACATACTGTAGAGGCAGTCAGACAACTGGCCACGGTGTCAAATATTAATAATTAAAAAATACACAATCCCTCATTTGGCAGGATGAGGAACATGAGGTCATCCACAGCATATTTTTTTTAACCTTTATTTAACTAGGAAAGTCAGTTAAGAACAAATTCTTATTTTCAATGATGGCCTAGGAACAGTGGGTTAACTGCCTGTTCAGGGGCAGAACGACAGATTTCTACCTTGTCAGCTTGGGGATTTGAACTTGCAACCTTTATGGTTACTAGTCCAACACTCTAACCACTAGGCTATCCTGCCTATGGAGGCCCTTGGCGTGGTGTTCTCATCTTGTTGGTTGTAGCTTGTCCTTGTGTAACGAGGTGGTTTGATGAACCACACTGTGTGATGAGTAACCCGTGCCTCAGATCTGAAGACTTAGGTTAACTCCTTGAGCAAATGCCAAGGCTTTAGCTCAGTAGGCTAACATAGTTGTGCCACCCAGACAAATTCGGGTTCACATAATCCATCTTGTTCACTTCCTTTAGAACCGTTGTTTTATTTGTTTTATTTGTTTTATTTCACCTTCATTTAAAGCTAGTTGAGAACAAGTTCTCATTTGCAACTGCGACCTGGCCAAGATAAAGCATAGCAGTTCGACACATACAACAACACAGAGTTACACATGGAATGAACAAAACATACAGTCAAAAATACAGTAGAAAAAAAGAAAAACAAAGTTTATATACAGTGAGTGCAAATTAGGTCAAATAAGGGAGTTAAGGCAATAAATAGGCAATGGTGGCGAAGTAATTACAATATAGCAATTAAACACTGGAATGGTAAATGTGCAAAAGATGGATGTGCAAGTAGAGATACTGTGGTGCAAAATAAATAAATACAGTATGGGGATGAGGTAGATAGATGGGCTGTATACAGATGGGCTATGAACAGGTGCAGTGATCTGTGAGCTGCTCTGACAGCTGGTTCTTAAAGCTAGTGAGGGAGATGGGAATCTCCAGCTTCAGTGATTTTTGCAGTTCGTTCCAGTCAGTGGCAGTAGAGAACTGGAAGGAAAGGTGACCAAAGGAGGAATTGGCTTTGGGGGTAACCAGTGAGATATACCTGCTGGAGCGAGTGTTACGAGTGGGTGCTGCTATGGTGACCAGCGAGCTGAGATAGAGCGGGGCTTTACCTAGCAGAGACTTGTAGATAACCTGTAGCCAGTGAGTTTGGCGACGAGTATGAAGCGAGGGCCAGACAACGAGAGCGTATAGGTCGCAGTGGTGAGTAGTGTATGGGGCTTTGGTGTTAAAACGGATGGCACTGTGATAGACTACATCCAGTTTGCTGAGTAGAGTGTTGGAAGCTATTTTATAGATGACATCGCCGAAGTCAAGGATCGGTAGGATGGTCAGTTTTATGAGGGTATGTTTGGCAGCATGAGTGAAGGAAGCTTTGTTGCGAAATAGGAAGCCGATTCCAGATTTAATTTTGGATTGGAGATGCTTAATGTGATTCTGGAAGGAGAGTTTACAGTCTAGCCAGACACCTAGGTATTTGTAGTTATCCATGTATTCTAAGTCAGAGCCGTCCAGAGTAGTGATACTAGATGGGCGGGCAGGTGCGGGCAATGATTGGTTGAATAGCATGCATTTAGTTTTATTTGCGTTTAAGAGCAGTTGGAGGCCAAGGAAGGAGAGTTGTATGGCATTGAAGCTCATCTGGAGGTTAGTTAACACAGTGTCCAAAGAAGGGCCAGAAGTATACAGAATGGTGTCGTCTGCGTAGAGGTGGATCAGAGAATCACCAGCAGCAAGAGCGACATCATTGATGTATACAGAGAAGAGAGTCGGCCCGAGAATTGAACACTGTGGCACCCCCATACAGACTGCCAGAGGTCTGGACAACAGGCCCTCCGATTTTACACACCGAGCTCTATCAGAGAAGTAGTTGGTGAACCAGGCGAGGCAATCATTTGAGAAACCAAGGCTGTTGAGTCTGCCAATAAGAATGTGGTGAATGACAGAGTTGAAAGCCTTGGCCAGGTCGATGAATACAGCTGCACAGTAATGTCTCTTATCGATGGCGGTTATGTTGCACCCATGACCAGCTCGGAAACCAGATTGCATTGCGGAGAAGGTACGGTGTGACTCAAAATGGTCAGTAATCTGTTTGTTAACTTGGCTTTCGAAGACCTTAGAGATGCAGGGTAGGATAGATATAGGTCTGTAGCAGTTTGGGTCTAGAGTGTCTCCTCCTTTGAAGAGGGGGATGACCGCGGCAGCTTTCCAATCTTTGGGAATCTCAGACGATACGAAAGAGAGGTTGAACAGGCTAGTAATAGGGAACAAAAAAGAAATAGAGGGTCCAGATTGTCTAGCCCGGCTGATTTATAGGGGCCCAGATTTTTCAGCTCTTCCAGAACATCAGCTATCTGGATATGGGTGAAGGAGAAATGGTGGGGGCTTGGGCGGGTTGCTGTGGAGGGTGCCGGGCAGTTGACCGGGGTAGGGGTAGCCAGGTGGAAAGCATGGCCAGCCGTAGAGAAATGCTCATTGAAATTCTCAATTATAGTGGATTTGTTGGTTGTAACAGTGTTTCCTAGCCTCAGAGTAGTGGGTAGCTGGGAGGAGGTGCTCTTATTCTCCATGGACTTTACAGTGTCCCAGAACTTTTTTGTTTGTACTGCAGGATGCAAATTTCTGTTTAAAAAAGCTAGCCTTAGCTTTCCTAACTGCCTGTGTATATTGGTTCCTAACTTCCCTGAAAAGTTGCATATCACAGGGGCTATTCGATGCTAATGCAGAACACCACAGGATGTTTTTGTGCTGGTCAAGGGCAGACAGCTCAGGAGTGAACCAATGGCTATATCTATTCCTGGTTCTACATTTTTTGAATGGGGCATGCCTATTTAAGATGGTGAGGAAGGGACTTGTAAAGAATAACCAGGCATCCTCTACTGTCGGGATGAGGTCAATGTGATTCCAGGATACCCCGGCCAGGTCGATGAGAAAGGCCTGCTCGCAGAAGTGTTTTAGGGAGCGTTTGACAGTGATGAGGGGTGGTCGTTTGCTCGCAGACCCATTACGGATGCAGGCAATGAGGCAGTGATCGCTGAGATCTTGGTTGAAAACAGCAGAGGTGTATTTGGAGGGTGAGTTAGTTAGGATGATATCTATGAGGGTGCCCGTGTTTATGGATTTGGGGTTATATCTGGTAGGTTCACTGATAAATTGTGTGAGATTGAGGGCATCAAGCTTAGATTGTAGGATGGTCGGGGTGTTAAGCATGTCCCAGTTCAGGTCACGTAGCAGCACGAGCTCAGAAGATAGATGGGGGCAATCAAATCACATATGGTGTCGAGGGCACAGCTGGGGGCAGAGGGTGGTCTATAGCAAGCGGCAACTGTGAGAGGCTTGTTTCTGGAAAGGTTCATTTTTAGAAGTAGAAGCTCAAATTGTTTGGGTACAGAGCTGGATAGTAAGAGAACTCTGCAGGTTATCTTTGCAGTAAATTGCAACACCGCCCCCTTTGGCAGTTCTATCTTGTCGGAAAATGTTATAGTTAGGAATGGAAATGTCAAGGTTTTTGGTGGTCTTCCTAAGCCAGGATTCGGATTGGTGGAGTGTGCTAGGGCAGTGAATAAAACAAACTTAGGGAGGAGGCTTCTAATGTTAACATGCATGAAACCAAGGCTTTTACGGTTGCAGAAGTCAACAAATGAGAGAGCCTGGGGGATGGGAGTTGAGGTAGAAACTGCAGGGCCTGGATTAACCTCTACATCACCAGAGGAACAGAGGATGAGTAGGATAAGGGTACGGCTAAAGGCTAACAGAACTGGACGCCTAGTACTTTCAGAACAGAGAGTAAAAGTTGTGCTGAATTTGACACACAATTCACAATTCAATTCTTATTTTCAACAATCCAATGGTCATGAAGGGATTTATCTTATCATTCTATGAACTTGGTGTCCGCACGTTTCAATGAATTCCCTTTCAGGGGCCCATCGAAAATGATCTGCGGTGGAAGATAACAGAATATAGCCTGCCATGTGAGCCATGTGCGTAGTAGCAGTGAATTTATACCGCACTGTCACATAATATGACAGAGATTGTAAAGGCATGGAAAGTATATTTTAAATGCTACAGTGGCCAAATCTTCACATGTACAAATGTAGGATCTTAATTTGAAAATAATCCTGCAGGAACAGGAAATGTGAGTTACTATGTGAATTATAATTAATGGATATTTTTGTATTGATACATTTTTTGGTGAGGGGAAAGTCAAGCCTAACATTTTTTTGTGGAAATTACAAACTTCAGAAGCCTTTTTAAACCTCAAATACACTACACATTTTAAATGTCCTGCATTTCAGGGAAGTTCTCCTGCAATAGGGTGATCCAATTAAAATCCTACACCTGTAATAAGAAGAGATGTGTTGTCTGCTTGGGTGGGAATAGCAGTTCTACTGTATGTTGGTTACTGTCATAATTCAGTCAAACGTAAAAGTAATTCACTATAATTTTTCTGTCACGTTCTGACCTTAGTTCCTTTTTTATGTCTTTATTTGAGTTGGTCAGGGTGTGAGTTGGGGTGGGCATTCTATGATGTTTTTCTATGTTTTGTTCTGTTGTTATATTTCTATGTGTTTGGCCAAGTATGGTTCTCAATCAGAGGCAGGTGTCAGTCGTTGTCTCTGATTGGGAGCCATATTTAGGTAGCCTGTTTTCTATTGTGTTTTGTGGGTGGTTGTATCCTGTGTTGGGGTTTTCGCCATACGGGACTGTTTCGGTTGTTTGTACTTTTGTTATTTTGTTCAGTGTGCTGTTGATTTATTAAATATATCATTAT